>NC_034174.2:10701150-10748650 GCF_002021735.2 Oncorhynchus kisutch | reverse complement strand
AGGAGGAGAGGAGGACAGGAGGAGAGGAGGAGAGGAGGACAGGAGGAGAGGAGGACAGGAGGAGAGGAGGACAGGAGGAGAGGAAGAGGGGAGGACAGCAGGAGAGGAGGAGAGGAGGAGAGGAGGAAAGGAGGACAGGAGGAGAGGAGGACAGGAGGAGAGGAGGAGAGGAGGAGAGGAGGAGGGGAGGAGAGGAGGACAGGAGGAGAGGAGGACAGGAGGAGAGGAGGAGGAAGAGGAGGAGAGGAGGAGAGGAGGAGAGGAGGACAGGAGGACAGGAGGAGAGGAGGACAGGAGGAGAGGAGGACAGGAGGAGAGGAGGACAGCAGGAAAGGAGGAGAGGAGGACAGGAGGAGAGGAGGAGAGGAGGACAGGAGGAGAGGAGGACAGGAGGAGAGGAGGAGAGGAGGACAGGAGGAGAGGAGGACAGGAGGAGAGGAGGACAGGAGGAGAGGAGGAGAGGAGGAGAGGACAGGAGGAGAGGAGGACAGGAGGAGAGGAGGAGAGGAGGACAGGAGGAGAGGAGGACAGGAGGACAGGAGGAGGAAGAGGAGGAGAGGAGGACAGGAGGAGAGGAGGAGGAAGAGGAGGAGAGGAGGACAGGAGGACAGGAGGACAGGAGGAGAGGGAGAGGAGGAGAGGAGAAGAGGAGAGGAAGAGGAGGAGAGGAGGAGGAGCGGGAGAGGAGGAGGAGAGGAGGAGGAAGAGGAGGAGAGGAGGAGAGGAGGAGGAAGAGGAGGAGAGGAGGAGAGGAGGACAGGAGGAGAGGAGGACAGGAGGACAGGAGGACAGGAGGAGAGGAGGACAGGAGGAGAGGGAGGAGGAAGAGGAGGAAATGGTTTAGGAAGATGGGGGTGTAGGAGAGGAGGGAAAGAGGAGAGAATGAGGAGAAGGAGGAAGGGGAGGAGGAGGAAGAGGAGAAGGGTTAAGAAGATGGGGGTGTGGGAGAGGAGGGGAAGAGAAGAGAATGAGGAGGAGGAAGAGGATGAGATGGATTAGGAGGCTTGAATGTACTGTAGTAACAGTAACATAGTTTTTTTTCTCTCAAGCCACTGCCTGTTCTGACATAGATTCAGTAAGGCTGGTAAGAAGATATCAGATGCAGTATTTTTGCAGTACAGTGCAGTATGATATTAACCACAAGGCAGACATTTTTCCTATTTCTGGGAGGAATCCTAACGTGAGATCCACTCACGTAGCTTGTGTGCTAGTTTTCGTACAAATCTCCAATTGACCTCAATGTATAATTTACAAAACAATCTGAATAGATCTCCCATAAGCATTTGGGTCTCAATGTTTACCTCCTCAAACACACATGATAAGCAGATGTTTACTGTCATTATGCCAGAACATCTGTTAAATTCTTATGGGATTTCACCTATATTATCTTTGATCCATTGTTTCACTATAGAAGGAATGTAGGCCTGCATAAATGTATAAATTCTGTGCATTTTCAATGAAACACTTGTAATGTGTCCCTTACCTTTCTTGATAATAACTTATAGAAATTGGGATTTAGTCAGTGAAGTTACGGTGCTTAGACTGAATGTTAGTTTATCTTTGGTGGCTGATATGTTTTTTTTCAACTCAAGACATAGAAGTTGAAGTTATTGTATTGGAAATTAAAGATATTTCCATCATGTATTTCTCAACCATTATTAAAAAGATGCGTGTCAATGAAAATCCAATGAACCACAACCCTATAGGTCAAGACCTAATGTGTGCAGATATGGCTGTGGCATAACTAATCAACCCTTCATCATAGCAGAACATCCGTAAGCTATCACCAGAATGGTCCCAAGTCCAACATTTTGAAATGTTTCTAAAGTAGACAAAAACTAGACCCGTATCTGTCTACACTTGATGTTTTCGAGCCCAGTCTGCTGCCTCCAACCCCACCCTCCTCCCGGTGTGACTTGTAGTCGAGGGGCGTTCTGTAACAGTCTGCAGCGGGCGGCAGCTAGCGACACAGCTGCGGTAGCATTTCTTGCCTGTCCTCTTGTCTCCTGTACAGCTACAGCGCTACTAGTTAGCCACAGGACAATATCCCTGCTGTAGGCTTCAAGACATGTTCGTCTTCAAGAGTTCCACTCATCCCAGTGAGTGAAATTGGAACAAGTTAGTCCATTGATAACCTACAAACGGTGAGTACAATATATATATATGTTTTACAGATGCGATCGGTTTTGGTGGTCTTCTGTTCGATTGATTCAAATGAAATGTGAAAGAGAGGAGGTATTTTCTAAGCAGTGGAGCAGAAGACATCGGCATTGGGAGGGGTGCCTCTACCTCGTTTGAGAAGAAATGTCTCTATCTCGTTGTTTGAGCAGTTAGCCCGAGTTTTACCGTTACATTACCGTTCATTACTGGCAACCAATTATTCATTGCCGTTGCTGGCGTCACACATGTAACAAATAGCCTAATCATCAAGACGTGTGCCCCGATTCCAGGAAAGAAACATATCACAGATTTCTGCGCTAGATCGCCAACAATGTTTCAATCCTACTTGTATGTTGTTGTCTGGCCACTTGGGATTTGCAGAGGCATCAAGTCAGTGCACACGCTTCAGAAGTTAGTAACGACGAAGGATGATTGACAATTTCAATCTGAGAGATGTTGTTTCCTCTCCCCTTACTAGTTGCAGAAGTCAGTCCCACACGTGCGATGGGGGAAAACTGCCAGGGGCCTTATGACAATGTTAAGGTTATTGTATTTGTTAAAGTAGACCACAAGAGAATAGCCTGAATAGAGATACTGTAGATAGAGGTTACTGTAGTTTTAAAAATATTTCTATCATTATGCTCTCTGTCTGTATAAAATAGTAATTAATTGGTCAATGTAGAATAGTGCTGTTGTCCCAATAGATTGTGCCTCTATTCCACTTGTGTAGGCTAATAACAAAAAACACTACTTCAGTGCAATTCATTTGACTACAGAGTAATATTGGTAGCCTACTAGACTTGAGTAATTACAACATTACTGGTCATGTAAATTGTTGGAGCTTGGTTGTTTTTGCTTACACTAGGCGTGTTCCTTGTCTTGTTCTTCCAAATCAAACGTTCTTTAGGGTCTGATTTCTTTATGCCTAGTTCAACAAAAGAAACAAAATCATTGGTCTATGCCTGGCAAATTGGTCATATCTCCTTTCTGTGCAAAATGTAAAGTGTGCCTTTGGTATTGTGTAGCCCTTTGGCTGGGAAGGGTAGCCTTTTTAAATGTTTGATGTGTGGGGATGTCTGGAGCGGCTTCTCTGACTGTTCCTCTCAGCATCTGCACTGCCTGTCAGCTATGGTTAGGGATGGGCCATCAGACGCAATACACTGGGCCCACTGCTCACACACACACTGGCAGAGCCACAATCACACAGGAATGATGGTGACACACACACACATACAAACACACACACACGTATGAACATACGCATGTATGAAAACACAAACACAGTAAGACATGCACTTATATGCACACTTTTTTAGTCACACACACACACACACACACACACACACACACACACACACACACACACACACACACACACACACACACACACACACACACACACACACACACACACACACACACACACACACAAACTCTCTCCCAGTAGGAGGTCAGATTAGGCTCAGAGCAGCAGGGGGAACCATGATGATGCCTACCAAAATGGCACCCTATTCCCTACATAGTGCACTACTTAATGACCAGGGTCCATGGAATCCTATAGCGCACCATTTTTTTGTTTGTTTCAAAAGTAGTGCACTATATAGGGGGAAAGGGGTACCATTCGAGAAGCAGACGTCATCTGCTCTCTGCAGGACCCCAGCTAGGTCACATAGAAAGATGTGCCTGATGCACCGGCTAGTAAGCCACCAGATTAACTGACAGCACTGGCCGCTTAAATGCTTGTTATAATCAGATAACTGTGGTTTAGTATTAGTACTGCAGGGCCATGGGGTAAGTCAACAGGTCTAGGCAAGACTTAGAGGGGAGAGGACATCTTACTAAGCACGGGTCATGATCAACCAACATATTTCAATTGGAATAGAAACACAGAACAGAGAAACACACTGGGTTTGGTCAGCAGGCCGACGGGCTTATTTGTGTGTGTGTGTGCGTGTGTGTGTGTGTGTGTGTCACCATCGTTCCTGTGTGATTGTGGCTCTGCCAGTGTGTGTGTGTGTGTGTGTCACCATCGTTCCTGTGTGATTGTGGCTCTGCCAGTGTGTGTGTGTGTGTGTGTGTGTGTGTGTGTGTGTGTGTGTCACCATCGTTCCTGTGTGATTGTGGCTCTGCCAGTGTGTGTGTGTGTGTGTGTGTGTCATACATAGCAGCAGGGAAATAAGCTTTCTGCTGTGGTAACATTAACAGGCTGCACTTCCACATGTTGGAAGTGCTTTGATGTCAATCATCATGGATTTAATCTTCTACTAGTCTACAAGCTGAATTAAAATAAATACGTATTTTCTTCATCTTTAGTGAGCCTCCCGGGCGTCTAAGGTTTCAATATTTCATGAGAAGAGAAATCTCCAAATTAGTGTGTTGGAATAATCACGCAACAGATAGGGTATCAAACAAGCTACGGCCAGAGAAAGCACGCACACGCACGCACGCACGCACGCACGCACGCACGCACGCACACGCACACACACACACACACACACACACACACACACACACACACACACACACACACACACACACACACACACACACACTAGGGCTGTGACGATCACAGAATTTTGGATGGCTGTGATCGGTCAGCGCCATAACCGCTCGAATCACCAAAGATTTGCTCCTGGGTGCAAGTGCAGCCATAGAACTAGAATGAATAGAACAGGCTTCCCCATTCAAGTCAATCATGGCACAACGCTGATTCAACTCAACTGACATTTCAAAAAATACATTCCATTGCATGAGACACATCCAGTTGACATCATTTGAATGAGCATTCTACATTTCAGCAAGGACCAACACAGTTTCATCACGTTGTTAAGAGTCCATGTTACCACAGGAACAGACTGTGGAACGCACAGTTTCATCACGTTGTTAAGAGTCCATGTTACCACAGGAACAGACTGTGGAACGCCGTATTAAATCTTGTTTTTGTGGTAATGACAGTTATTTTATTTCCACGGCGGTCTCCATCCATAACAGTTGGTTTTACTGTAATTGTGCCAGCCCTAACACATGCACACTGCAGCGCATACCCAAAGCAGAAGGATAGTATTAGCCCTCATTTCCATAGACTGCAGCATGCATTTGTTTTTACCATTACGGAGGCATCTTGTAATGGGATAGTAATGACGACTGATAATAACGGGTACAACATAGTGTGGCCCATCTTTCCCTTTCAAGACAGATCGATACGTATCTAGGTGTGTTTAGTGAGTCCTCCAGATCAGAGGCAGTAGGGATGACCAGGGATGTTCTCTGTTTAGTGAGTCCTCCAGATCAGAGGCAGTAGGGATGACCAGGGATGTTCTCTGTTAAGTGAGTCTGCCAGATCAGAGGCAGTAGGGATGACCAGGGATGTTCTCTGTTTAGTGAGTCCTCCAGATCAAAGGCAGTAGTGATGACCAGGGATGTTCTCTGTTTAGTGAGTCTGCCAGATCAGAGGCAGTAGTGATGACCAGGGATGTTCTCTGTTTAGTGAGTCTGCCAGATCAGAGGCAGTAGTGATGACCAGGGATGTTCTCTGTTTAGTGAGTCTGCCAGATCAGAGGCAGTAGTGATGACCAGGGATGTTCTCTGTTTAGTGAGTCCTCCAGATCAGAGGCAGTAGTGATGACCAGGGATGTTCTCTGTTTAGTGAGTCCTCCAGATCAGAGGCAGTAGTGATGACCAGGGATGTTCTCTGTTTAGTGAGTCTGCCAGATCAGAGGCAGTAGTGATGACCAGGGATGTTCTCTGTTTAGTGAGTCTGCCAGATCAGAGGCAGTAGTGATGACCAGGGATGTTCTCTGTTTAGTGAGTCTGCCAGATCAGAGGCAGTAGTGATGACCAGGGATGTTCTCCGTTTAGTGAGTCTGCCAGATCAGAGGCAGTAGTGATGACCAGGGATGTTCTCTGTTTAGTGAGTCTGCCAGATCAGAGGCAGTAGTGATAACCAGGGATGTTCTCTGTTTAGTGAGTCCTCCAGATCAGAGGCAGTAGGGATGACCAGGGATGTTCTCTGTTTAGTGAGTCCTCCAGATCAGAGGCAGTAGTGATGACCAGGGATGTTCTCTGTTTAGTGAGTCCTCCAGATCAGAGGCAGTAGGGATGACCAGGGATGTTCTCTGTTTAGTGAGTCCTCCAGATCAGAGGCAGTAGTGATGACCAGGGATGTTCTCTGTTTAGTGAGTCCTCCAGATCAGAGGCAGTAGGGATGACCAGGGATGTTCTCTGTTTAGTGAGTCCTCCAGATCAGAGGCAGTAGTGATGACCAGGGATGTTCTCTGTTTAGTGAGTCCTCCAGATCAGAGGCAGTAGGGATGACCAGGGATGTTCTCTGTTTAGTGAGTCCTCCAGATCAGAGGCAGTAGTGATGACCAGGGTTGTTCTCTGTTTAGTGAGTCCTCCAGATCAGAGGCAGTAGTGATGACCAGGGATGTTCTCTGTTTAGTGAGTCTGCCAGATCAGAGGCAGTAGTGATGACCAGGGATGTTCTCTGTTTAGTGAGTCCTCCAGATCAGAGGCAGTAGTGATGACCAGGGATGTTCTCTGTTTAGTGAGTCTGCCAGATCAGAGGCAGTAGTGATGACCAGGGATGTTCTCTGTTTAGTGAGTCTGCCAGATCAGAGGCAGTAGTGATGACCAGGGATGTTCTCTGTTTAGTGAGTCTGCCAGATCAGAGGCAGTAGATGACCAGGGATGTTCTCTGTTTAGTGAGTCTGCCAGATCAGAGGCAGTAGTGATGACCAGGGATGTTCTCTGTTTAGTGAGTCTGCCAGATCAGAGGCAGTAGTGATGACCAGGGATGTTCTCTGTTTAGTGAGTCTGCCAGATCAGAGGCAGTAGTGATGACCAGGGATGTTCTCTGTTTAGTGAGTCTGCCAGATCAGAGGCAGTAGTGATGACCAGGGATGTTCTCTGTTTAGTGAGTCCTCCAGATCAGAGGCAGTAGTGATGACCAGGGATGTTCTCTGTTTAGTGAGTCCTCCAGATCAGAGGCAGTAGTGATGACCAGGGATGTTCTCTGTTTAGTGAGTCCTCCAGATCAGAGGCAGTAGATGACCAGGGATGTTCTCTGTTTAGTGAGTCCTCCAGATCAGAGGCAGTAGTGATGACCAGGGATGTTCTCTGTTTAGTGAGTCTGCCAGATCAGAGGCAGTAGATGACCAGGGATGTTCTCTGTTTAGTGAGTCTGCCAGATCAGAGGCAGTAGGGATGACCAGGGATGTTCTCTGTTTAGTGAGTCCTCCAGATCAGAGGCAGTAGTGATGACCAGGGATGTTCTCTGTTTAGTGAGTCCTCCAGATCAGAGGCAGTAGTGATGACCAGGGATGTTCTCTGTTTAGTGAGTCCTCCAGATCAGAGGCAGTAGATGACCAGGGATGTTCTCTGTTTAGTGAGTCCTCCAGATCAGAGGCAGTAGTGATGACCAGGGATGTTCTCTGTTTAGTGAGTCTGCCAGATCAGAGGCAGTAGATGACCAGGGATGTTCTCTGTTTAGTGAGTCTGCCAGATCAGAGGCAGTAGATGACCAGGGATGTTCTCTGTTTAGTGAGTCCTCCAGATCAGAGGCAGTAGGGATGACCAGGGATGTTCTCTGTTTAGTGAGTCTGCCAGATCAGAGGCAGTAGATGACCAGGGATGTTCTCTGTTTAGTGAGTCTGCCAGATCAGAGGCAGTAGATGACCAGGGATGTTCTCTGTTTAGTGAGTCTGCCAGATCAGAGGCAGTAGGGATGACCAGGGATGTTCTCTGTTTAGTGAGTCTGCCAGATCAGAGGCAGTAGATGACCAGGGATGTTCTCTGTTTAGTGAGTCTGCCAGATCAGAGGCAGTAGATGACCAGGGATGTTCTCTGTTTAGTGAGTCTGCCAGATCAGAGGCAGTAGTGATGACCAGGGATGTTCTCTGTTTAGTGAGTCTGCCAGATCAGAGGCAGTAGTGATGACCAGGGATGTTCTCTGTTTAGTGAGTCCTCCAGATCAGAGGCAGTAGTGATGACCAGGGATGTTCTCTGTTTAGTGAGTCCTCCAGATCAGAGGCAGTAGAGATGACCAGGGATGTTCTCTGTTTAGTGAGTCCTCCAGATCAGAGGCAGTAGTGATGACCAGGGATGTTCTCTTGATAACTGTATGAATTAGACCATTTTTATGTCCTGCTTAGCATTCAAAATGTAATGAGTACCTTTGGCCTGATATTAGCTACACTATCTAGCTACTCCTCTCTCCTTACTGGTCTGATATTAGCTACACTATCTAGCTACTCCTCTCTCCTAACTGGTCTGATATTAGCTACACTATCTAGTCACTCCCCTCTCCTTACTGGTCTGATATTAGCTACACTATCTAGCTACTCCCCTCTCCTTACTGGTCTGATATTAGCTACACTATCTAGCTACTCCCCTCTCCTTACTGGTCTGATATTAGCTACACTATCTAGCTACTCCTCTCTCCTTACTGGTCTGATATTAGCTACACTATCTAGCTACTCCTCTCTCCTTACTGGTCTGATATTAGCTACACTATCTAGTCACTCCCCTCTCCTTACTGGTCTGATATTAGCTACACTATCTAGCTACTCCTCTCTCCTTACTGGTCTGATATTAGCTACACTATCTAGCTACTCCTCTCTCCTTACTGGTCTGATATTAGCTACACTATCTAGCTACTCCTCTCTCCTTACTGGTCTGATATTAGCTACACTATCTAGCTACTCCTCTCTCCTTACTGGTCTGATATTAGCTACACTATCTAGCTACTCCTCTCTCCTTACTGGTCTGATATTAGCTACACTATCTAGCTACTCCTCTCTCCTTACTGGTCTGATATTAGCTACACTATCTAGCTACTCCCCTCTCCTTACTGGTCTGATATTAGCTACACTATCTAGCTACTCCTCTCTCCTTACTGGTCTGATATTAGCTACACTATCTAGCTACTCCCCTCTCCTTACTGGTCTGATATTAGCTACACTATCTAGCTACTCCCCTCTCCTTACTGGTCTGATATTACCTACACTGTCTAGCTACGTCCCTCTCCTTACTGCAGGACAGCACTCCCCTCTCCTTACTGCAGGACACCACTCCCCTGTCCTTACTGCAGGACACCACTCCCCTGTCCTTACTGCAGGACAGCACTCCCCTGTCCTTACTGCAGGACAGCACTCCCCTGTCCTTACTGCAGGACAGCACTCCCCTCTCCTTACTGCAGGACAGCACTCCCCGGCAAGTGAGAGCGAAGGACACACTGCCTGGGTTGTCGTTGCCGGCTTGCAGCGCAAATTCTCCCAATTTTAGCAGTAGACTGTCACGGTGACATTGAGATGATAACTACCAATACTACATGTTGTTTCTCGTGTAGGCTGCTATGCTACTCGAAATATAATCAAGTGGGATGGAACAAATTTGCGACGTTAGCGATGTGCTAAAGCTGCCCGGTGAAGCAACAGTAGGAAGCACCTTGAAACCACACTGTTGGTCAGTTATACATACAGTCAATGGGTCATTCACACCGGCTTATCGGTAAATTAGCTAATTGGCATAGAGATGGTGACCAATCAAATGAAAGTTTGTTTGCATACACAAATTTGCAGATGTTATCGCATGTGCAGTGAAATGCTTGTGTTTCTAGCTCCAACCATGCAGTAATATCTAGCAATACAAAACAATACACACATAATCCAGATTTGTAGCGGCTGTCGTCGGAAGGATGAGACCAAGGCGCAGCGTTCCGTGAGTTCCACATAATATTTATTGTTGAAGTGAAACTTTAGACAAAACAAGAAAGAAAGAAAGAAAGAAAGAAAGAAAGAAAGAAAACAACAACCGAACAGCTTCGTAGTGCAAACTACCTGGTCACAAACAAAGAACAAGATCCCACACAGAAGGAGGGGAAAAAGCTACCTAAATATGATTCCCAATCAGAGACAACAATAGACAGCTGTCCCTGATTGAGAACCATACCTGGCCAAACACAAAGAAATAGAAAACATAGAAACATGAGCATAGAATGCCCACCCAAATCACACCCTGACCAAACCAAAAATAGAGACATAAAAAGCTCTCCACAGTCAGGGCGTGACACAATTATTATTATAATAATTTAATTTTGTATATATACGATGAGCCATGACTACAATATAGTACAGTGCCTTGCGAAAGTATTCGGCCCCCTTGAACTTTGCGACCTTTTGCCACATTTCAGGCTTCAAACATAAAGATATAAAACTGTATTTTTTTGTGAAGAATCAACAACAAGTGGGACACAATCATAAAGTGGAACGACATTTATTGGATATTTCAAACTTTTTTAACAAATCAAAAACAGAAAAATTGGGCGTGCAAAATTATTCCCTTATTTATGTCACTTGTTAAATCCACTTCAATCAGTGTAGATGAAGGGGAGGAGACAGGTTAAAGAAGGATTTTTAAGCCTTGAGACAATTGAGACATGGATTGTGTGTGTGTGTGCCTGTTCAGAGTTTGAATGAGCAAGATTTCTGTGTCTTTCAACGGGGTATGGTAGTATTTTGGTATTTGGTATTTTATTAGGATCCAACACATTCTTGTTTCTTATAACGAGAAGAAGTGATGCAGTCAGTTTCTCCTCAACTCTTAGCCAAGAGAGACTGGCATGAATAGTATTTATATCAGCCCTCTGATTACAATTAAGAGCAAAACATGCCACTCTGTTCTGGGCCAGCTGCAGCTTAACTAGCTCTTTCCTTGCAACACTGGACCACACGCCTGGACAATAATCAAGATTAGACAAAACTAGAGCCTGCAGAACTTGCTTTTAGATGTGTAGGATCAAAATCGGCAGAGCATCACTTTATTACGGCTAGACCTCTCCCCATTTTTACAACCATTGAATCTATATGTTTTGACAATGACAGTTTACAATCTAAGGTAACGCCAAGTCATTTAGTCTCCTCAACTTGTTCAACAGCCATACCATTCATTACCAGATTCAGCTGAGGTCTAGAACATAGGGAATGATTTGTACCAAATACAATGCTCTCAGTTTTAGAGATGTTCAGGACCAGTTTATTACTGGCCACCCATTCCAAATCAGACTGCAACTCTTTGTTAAGGGTTTCAGTGACTTCATTAGCTATGGTTGCTGATGTGTATATGGTTGAATCATCAGCATACATGGACACACATGCTTTGTTTAATGCCAGTGGCAGGTCATTGGAAAAATAGAAAAGAGTAGCGGGCCTAGAGAGCTGCCCTGCGGTACACCATACTTTACATGTTTGACATTAGAGAAGCTTCCATTAAAGAAAACCATTTGAGTTCTATTATATAGATAGCTCTGAATCCACAATATGGCAGAGGTTGAAAAGCCATAACACAAGTTTTTTCAACAACAGGTTATGGTCAATAATATCAAAGGCTGCACTGAAATCTAACAGTTCAGCTCCCATAATCTTCTTATTATCAATTTCTTTGAAATTGTTGAGTGCCCTTCAATATGTGCATGCTGAAACTCTGTTGTTAATTTGTTTGCAGAGAAATAGCATTGTATTTGGTCAAACACCATTTTTTCCAACAGTTTGCTAAGAGCTGGCAGCAAGCTGATAGGTTTGCTGTTAGAACCAGTAAAGGCCGTTTTACCACTCTTGGGTAGTGGAATGACTTTGGCTTCCCTCCAGGCCTGAGGACAATGACTTTCCTCTAGGCTCGGATTAAAGAAATGACAGATAGGAGTGGCTATAGAGTCAGCTACCATCCTCAGTAACTTTCTATCTAAGTTGTCAATAAAAAAAAATGTATGTAACCTTTTTTTAACTAGGCAAGTCAGTTAAGAACAAATTCTTATTTTCAATGACGGCCTAGGAACAGTGGGTTACCTGCCTGTTCAGGGGCAGAACGCCAGATTTGTACCATGTCAGCTCAGGGATTTGAACTTGCAACCTTGCAACTAGTCCAATGCTCTAACCACTAGGCTACCCTGCCGCCCCAATGCCAGGAGTTTTGTCAGTAATCTTTACACCTCTCCCACACTAACTTCACAACATTCTAACTTGCAATGCTTTTCTTTATTTCCCGGGAAAAAAAATGTATGCATGAATACAATGACTCACTGTTCGTTGTTGCCCAAGTTTGCCCACATTGCCAATGAAGATATTATATATTATTGCACTGTCAGAACTGAAATCACAAGCAGCTTTACACTCGCATTAACATCTGCTAACTATGTGTATGTGACCAATAAAATTTGATTTGATTTGAAGTAATCAATTCAAATAATTGGCAACATGAGATTGGTTTTGTCATGAATAAGCCATCTGATTCGAGGAAAAATGGAGTTGAATTTGTCTTTCTGCCCATTTCATCATTCTCTATATCATTTATCTTGGCTTCATAATACAGTTTCGTCTTCTTCTTTTTGTTGAGTTTAGTCACATCATTTCTCAATTTGCAGTAAATCATCCAGTCAATTCCTCATCAATCCATGGAGCCTTAACAGTTCTAACAGTCAGTTTCTTAACCTCTTGAGTGTAGGGGGCAGTATTTTGATGTTTGGATGAAAAACGTATCCGAGTGAAACTGCCTATTTCTCAGGCCCAGAATCTAGAATATGCATATAATTGTCAGATTAGGATAGAAAATACTCTAAAGTTTCCAAAACTGTCAAAAATATTGTCTGTGAGTATAACAGAACTGATATTGCAGGCGAAAACCTGAGGAAAATCCACCAGGAAGTGCTGTTTTTCCTGAAACCTCTCTGTTCCATTGTATGCCTTCCCTCAATTTAAAGGGATATCAACCAGATTCATTTTCCCATGGCTTCCACATGGTGTGAACAGTCTTTAGACATAGTTTCAGGCTTTTATTCTGAAAAATGAGCGTGAAAGATCACATCGCGTCATTGGATGGCTGGGTGCCAGCAGAGTTTTGCATGCTTGAGCAGCTTGGAGCAGGCATTTTCTCTCTCACTCCTATTGAAAAAGCTACGGTCCGGTTGAAATCGATTATTATCGATTATTTATTGTAAAAACAACCTGAGGATTGATTATAAAAAACGTTTGACATGTTTCTACGAACTTTACGGATACTATTTGGAATTTTCGTCTGCCCGTCGTGACCGCTCGAGCCTGTGGATTTCTGAACATAACGCGCCAACCAAATGGAGATTTTGGGATTTAAAAAGATTCTTTATGGAACTAAGGGACATTTATTGTGTAACTGGGAGTCTTGTGAGTGCAAACATCCGAAGATCATCAAAGGTAAGTGATTCATTTTATTACTTTTCTGACTTTCGTGACCAATCTACTTTGCTGCTAGCTGTTTGTAATGTTTTGTCTACTGAGAGCTATCCTCACAAACACTTGGACAGCTTTCGCCGAAAAGATTTTTTGAAATCTGACACGCCAGGTGGATTAACAACAAGCGAAGCTGTGTTTTTCTATATTCCACTTGTGATTTCATGAAAATTAAATATTTTTAGTAATTTAATTTGAATTTGGCGCTCTGCAATTCAGCGGATGTTGACGAAAATTAACCCGCTAACTGGATGGGTGCGCCAAGAAGTGTTTATTAGGTGCATGTTTATCAATAATTGGAAGAAGCAATTTCATAAATTCATCAAGTGCAGCGTCTGGATGCTTTTGTATGATCTCTTTTAGGCCCAGCTGTTGGAACTTTGGATTTCCTGGATATTGCCACTATATTGTGATCACTGCATCCAATGGGTACGGATACAGCTTTAGAACCAAGTTCTACAGTATTAGTAAAAATGTGATCGATACATGTGGATGCTCTTGTTCCTGTAGTGTTTGTTAACACCCTGATAGGTTGATTAACTTCTTGACGCTACCCATCCCTTAAGCGGGATAATTGTCATCAGCAACCGCTGAATATTGCTTTACAGGGAAAGCAATCCAAGCGTTTCTGTAAGTTTATCGATCGCATGACAAAACATTTAAGTACATTTAGCATCAGGTAGCTTCAGGTAATCGTTTACCTTTGATGATCTTCGGATGTTTTCACTCCCAGTTACACAACAAATGTTCCTTTTGTTCCATAAAGATTATTTTTACATCCAAAATACCTCCGTTTGTTTGGCGCATTATGTTCAGAAATCCACAGGAAAGAGCGGTCACGACAACGCAGACAAATTCCAAATAATATCCGTAATGTCCCCAGAAACATGTCAAACATTTTTTATAATCAATCCTCAGGTTGTTTTTAAAATATATAATTGATAATATGTCAACCGCAAATGTCTTTCACAGTAAGAGAGGGAAAAACAATAGCTGTCCAAATTCTGTTGCGCGAGCAAAACTCATGTGACCACCTGATGAGCCAGAAAGATGTTATCTTTCTGGCTCATTTTTCAAAATAAAAGCCTGAAACTATGTCTGAAGACTGTTGACACCTTGAGGAAGCGATAGGAAAATGAATCTGGTTGATATCCCTTTAAATGGAGCAATGGAAGGCTATGGAACATGGAGTTATCAAAATAGAAGCCACTTCCTGGTTAGATTTTTCTCAGGATTTCGCCTGCAATATCAGTTCTGTTATACTCACAGACAATATTTTGACAGTTTTGGAAACTTTAGTGTTTTCTATCCTAATCTGTCAATTATATGCATATTCTAGCATCTGGTCCTGAGAAATAGGCAGTTTACTTTGGGAACGTTATTTTTCATAATATAAAAATAGTGATAAATTATTTCCTCCAAGAAAATTTCCGTCACTGTCCTCAGACTCCATCCAGGTCTCGTGGAGATTCTTTCATTCCGGCCATAACCATGTTGTTCGCCTTGATTGTCCCTCGAGATAATCCGATTTCTCTGTCATTGTTATCATGGATTCACACACAGAACTGATGTCCTCTCTCAATGATTTACAGATTGCTGTCATCTTGCTGCCTCAGGAGAGTTGATAGGCTGTATAGCCTGGGAAGAGTTGATCATCCGGTAGGCTGTATAACCAGGTGACAGTTGATAGGCTGTATAGCCTGGTGAGAGTTGATCAGCTGATAGGCTGTATAGCCAGGTGACAGTTGATCAGCTGATAGGCTGTATAACCAGGTGACAGTTGATCAGCTGATAGGCTGTATAACCAGGTGATAGTTGATCAGCTGATAGGCTGTATAACCAGGTGATAGTTGATCAGCCGATAGGCTGTATAGCCAGGTGACAATGTTTTGCATCAGTTGTCACATAAAATGACAGGTATTTTCTGGAGGTAGAAAAAGTAATGTGAGCAAAACATTGCTATCCTATAGCCCTACACTGGCTATAGCTCTACCTCGCTGGCTCTACCTCATTGGCTCTACCTCACTGGCTGTACCTCACTGGCTCTGCCTCACTGGCTGTACCTCACTGGCTCTGCCTCACTGGCTCTACCTCACTGGCTCTACCTCACTGGCTCTGCCTCACTGGCTCTACCTCACTGGCTCTGCCTCACTGGCTCTGCCTCACTGGCTCTGCCTCACTGGCTCTACCTCACTGGCTCTGCCTCACTGGCTCTGCCTCACTGGCTCTACCTCACTGGCTCTACCTCACTGGCTCAGCCTCACTGGCTAACACAGGAACTGGCTAAAACACACATCTCCAGCAGTGTCTGTCCTCAGTCCCAGGCATGCTATAGCCCTACACCAATTACTGGCTGGGGTTCAACGTGCACAGGAAGGGTTAGCAGGAAGTTTGCTTACAATGTTTGTGGCCTGTGCTCAAACTGCAGGAAGCCATGTGACCTGTGGAGCCACTGTGAGGTTTCTGTCCTCCCTCCTACAGTATTGTTGTGGAAAGCAGAGAAGAGCCGAGCAGATTACAGCAGAGCAAAACAGAGTACAGCAGAGTATAGCAGAGCAGAGTACAGCAGAGTATAGCAGAGCAGAGTACAGCAGAGCAGAGTACAGCAGAGTATAGCAGAGCAGAGTATAGCAGAGCAGAGTACAGCAGAGCAGAGTACAGCAGAGCAGAGTACAGCAGAGCAGAGTACAGCAGAGCAGAGTACAGCAGAGTACAGCAGAGCAGAGTACAGCAGAGCAGAGTACAGCAGAGCAGATTACAGCAGAGCAGATTACAGCAGAGCAGATTACAGCAGAGTAGATTACAGCAGAGCAAAACAGAGTACAGCAGAGCAGAGTACAGCAGAGCAAGAGCAGAGTACAGCAGAGCAAGAGCAGAGTACAGCAGAGCAGAGTACAGCAGAGCAGAGGTTGGGTCCTGAGGGAAAAAATAGTTGAGAACCACTTCCTGTAGAGGTCTTTAAAGAGCTAGCTCTCCTGCCAGAGCAAATCAAACTTATTTCTTTAACAGCGCCCTCTAAAACAATAATAATAATACTAAGATTAGGCCTGGGATTTGCCTTACTATACTTAGGTGCCAAGACAATATCTATTGCGATTCTCACGATTCTATATGTATTGCGATTCGATATTGTGATTTTATTATGATTCAATGTTCCAAACATATTGCTCACCATATTACATCTGATGCATGGGAACGAGAGAGCCATGAGAAAACAAGTTTTAATCGGTCATGGGAATAAATTGGCTCCCTATTTAATATAAAGATGGAGAACAAGCTATGAAGGAAAAATAGTTTTGTGCAGGTACAGCCGACTAGCTCAAAAATAATATTGCGATATTGTCAAAATGAAATGATACGATATATCGTTAAAAAAATGATATCAAGATGTGTAACTGTATAGATATTTTTTTCCCAAATCACTAATTCAGATGCCACCTACTTTGGGACAGATCTCCTTTGTAAAATAGATCTTTAATCTCCTTGGCATCACCTTTTTAATAAGAAATACATGGTTTATAAATGCATTATCATGGCCTTTTTTGCCTTTACCTCCCTTCTCACCTCATTTGCTCACATTGTATATAGACTTGTTTATACTGCATTATTGACTGTATGTTTGTTTTTACTCCATGTGTAACTCTGTGTCGTTTTATCTGTCGAACTGCTTTGCTTTATCTTGGCCAGGTCGCAATTGTAAATGAGAACTTGTTCTCAACTTGCCTACCTGGTTAAATAAAGGTAAAATAAAATAAATAAATAAAATTATAAAATGAATTATTGCTGCACGGTCTCTCAAGCCTAAATGTAATACTGTACATCCATTGGCCTTATTGGGTTCAGCTTGGAGCGCTACATGTTGTCTCTGCACCGGCTTGGAGCGCTACATGTTGTCTCTGCACCGGCTTGGAGCGCTGCATGTTGTCTCTGCACCGGCTTGGAGCGCTGCATGTTGTCTCTGCACCGGCTTGGAGCGCTACATGTTGTCTCTGCACCGGCTTGGAGCGCTACATGTTGTCTCTGCACCGGCTTGGAGCGCTACATGTTGTCTCTGCACCGGCTTGGAGCGCTGCATGTTGTCTCTGCACCGGCTTGGAGCGCTGCATGTTGTCTCTGCACCGGCTTGGAGCGCTACATGTTGTCTCTGCACCGGCATGGAGCGCTACATGTTGTCTCTGCACCGGCTTGGAGCGCTACATGTTGTCTCTGCACCGGCTTGGAGCGCTACATGTTGTCTCTGCACCGGCTTGGAGCGCTACATGTTGTCTCTGCACCGGCTTGGAGCGCTACATGTTGTCTCTACACCGGCTTGGAGCGCTGCATGTTGTCTCTGCACCGGCTTGGAGCGCTACATGTTGTCTCTGCACCGGCTTGGAGCGCTACATGTTGTCTCTGCACCGGCTTGGAGCGCTACATGTTGTCTCTGCACCGGCTTGGAGCGCTACATGTTGTCTCTGCACCGGCTTGGAGCGCTACATGTTGTCTCTGCACCGGCTTGGAGCGCTACATGTTGTCTCTGCACCGGCTTGGAGCGCTACATGTTGTCTCTGCACCGGCTTGGAGCGCTACATGTTGTCTCTGCACCGGCTTGGAACGCTACATGTTGTCTCTGCACCGGCTTGGAGCGCTACATGTTGTCTCTGTACCGGCTTGGAGCGCTGCATGTTGTCTCTGCACCGGCTTGGAGCGCTACATGTTGTCTCTGCACCGGCTTGGAGCGCTACATGTTGTCTCTGCACCGGCTTGGAGCGCTACATGTTGTCTCTGCACCGGCTTGGAGCGCTACATGTTGTCTCTGCACCGGCTTGGAGCGCTACATGTTGTCTCTGCACCGGCTTGGAGCGCTGCATGTTGTCTCTGCACCGGCTTGGAGCGCTACATGTTGTCTCTGCACCGGCTTGAGGCGCTACATGTTGTCTCTGCACCGGCTTGGAGCGCTACATGTTGTCTCTGCACCGGCTTGGAGCGCTACATGTTGTCTCTGCACCGGCTTGGAGCGCTACATGTTGTCTCTGCACCGGCTTGGAGCGCTACATGTTGTCTCTGCACCGGCTTGGAGCGCTACATGTTGTCTCTGCACCGGCTTGGAGCGCTACATGTTGTCTCTGCACCGGCTTGGAGCGCTACATGTTGTCTCTGCACCGGCTTGGAGCGCTACATGTTGTCTTGGCACCATTAACCTTCACAGCTGTTTTACTTCATAGGCAGAATAATGCTCCAGACAGAAACCCGGAGAACGTCCCTGTGTGTGCGTCTCTGTCCTTGCGTGTGTACTTGTTGTGTTCCTAAAGGCTGCATTTGAAATCCCCGTCCTGCCTCTGGGACTCTGGGCTCCACAGCACTCTGTTCTGCTTCTGACCCCATTTCACTGTAAATGGGTAGCATGCTTCCGTGCCTGCTGGTACCAGGGCTGCTGTTCAGCATGATTCAGTACCTGCTGGTACCAGGGCTGCTGTTCAGCATGATTTAGTACCTGGTGGTACCAGGGCTGCTGTTCAGCATGATTCAGTACCTGCTGGTACCAGGGCTGCTGTTCAGCTCTCTCTCTCTCTCTCTGTGTGTGTGTGTGTGTGTGTGTGGCACACTGCTTGCTGTCAGTATGGTTCAGTGCTAGACTGTTATTGCTCATAGTTGACTCCGCAGGAGATTTCTCTGCTTGGTACACACACTGTTGTAGTTAAGAAAACGCAATGCAAAATGGGTTCTCCTCCATCCACACTGTGTGTGTGTGAGTGTGTGTGTGCGTGTGTGCGCGCGCGTGTGTGTGTGTGTGCGTACTCGCGCTTCGTGATACCTCAGGTTTTTTGTGTTATAGACAGACAGTCTGCTACAGAGACCACTGCTGTTCTCTCATCAGTATTACAGACAGTCTGCTACAGAGACCACTGCTGTTCTCTCATCAGTATTACAGACAGTCTGCTGCAGAGACCACTGCTGTTCTCTCATCAGTATTACAGACAGTCTGCTGCAGAGACCACTGCTGTTCTCTCATCAGTATTACAGACAGTCTGCTGCAGAGACCACTGCTGTTCTCTCATCAGTATTACAGACAGTCTGCTGCAGAGACCACTGCTGTTCTCTCATCAGTATTACAGACAGTCTGCTACAGAGACCACTGCTGTTCTCTCATCAATATATGAAGCAGAAGCTTTCATACCAGAACAGACCAGACAGACTACACCAGACTAGAACAGACCAGACAGACTACACCAGACTAGAACAGACCAGGCAGACCACACTAGACTAGAACAGACCTGAGAGACTACACCAGACTAGAACAGACCAGGCAGACCACACCAGACTAGAACAGACCAGACAGACTACACCAGACTAGAACAGACCAGGCAGACCACACCAGACTAGAACAGACCAGGCAGACCACACCAGACTAGAACAGACCAGACAGACTACACCAGACTAGAACAGACCAGGCAGACCACACCAGACTAGAACAGACCAGACAGACTACACCAGACTACAACAGACCAGACAGACTACACCAGACTAGAACAGACCAGACAGACTACACCAGACTACAACAGACCAGACAGACTACACCAGACTAGAACAGACCAGACAGACTACACCAGACTAGAACAGACCAGACAGACTACACCAGAACAGACCAGACAGACAACACCAGACCAGAACAGACCAGACAGACTACACCAGACCAGAACAGACCAGACAGACTACACCAGAACAGACCAGACAGACAACACCAGACCAGAACAGACCAGGCAGACTACACCAGACCAGAACAGGCTGTGGGTAACAGATGTGGTCGTAAACATTTATCAGTAAACGGAGCAACATGGTCTGTGTGTGTCTCGGTGTGTGTGTGTGCTAGGGTTATGTGATTAGATATGACAGTCCTCGTTCTTAACCATGTTTACTCAATAGGAAACTTGGTCCTCTATTAGATGGTAAAGTGTTAGAGTTGACACAGTGCGAAGGAGTTTTCTCTTCTCTTTACATGGCCAAAAGAGCCCTGATTGAAGCCGGAATGCTATAGAACGCTCTAGAATCTGCTCTAGAACGGGCTCAGAATTCTCTAGGTAGAATGTTCTCAGAGAGAGTCGAGGAGTTCTAATTGACGGCAGTCTAAAACTCTAGTCCAGCAGCACAGTCACAGTGTGGTCGTTGGCTTTATAAATACACCATGCAGGCTGACATTGTTCCAGAATAAACAGCATTGATGTCACATGTCCGCATGCAGCAGATGGATGGATGGAGCCCCTCCCCGAGAGCAGCATGGGGTCATATAAATATAAATACTGGAATGGACATTGATGTTTGTATGTGGTCTGAGGGGCTTTGTCCCTTCTAGTAACTCTAGTTCTATGCATTGGCCCCAGTCTGGGGTATGGAGGCAGGGAAACTTAACATGGGTTATAGGTCAGTGTTTCTCAACCTCTGATCTGTGGAATGACACCGATCCCTGGAATGTTGCTGAACAATCCCAGGTAGTAAGTTGACTTTCACTGATTTAGTAAATTACTTATTCATTCACAAATACGAGTGAAATACTTTTCCTTACAATTTATTTGTGAGGAATGGTACGGGTGTATACGGGTGGGCTGTCATTGTAAATAAGAATTTGTTCTCAGCTGACTTGCCAAGTTAAATAAAGGATAAATAAAAAATTGATATTTCTTTCTCTCTGTCGTCAAGATGGGGACCACTAAAATGTATTGCCCGCGAGGTGAGGGGCCCCCCAAACCAAATCTTGCTTAGGGCCCTCAAAAGTCTAGAGCCTTCACTGGGTAATGGTACTCTAGCAGACAGATTGCCAGACAGACAGTCTTGTGTAGCTGGCCTGGTTTGGTACAACGACTGGGGAGACAGTGACCTAGAATCAGGTTGACCTGAGTGCTTTAAATCAAACAAGACTCCCTCTATGACAGGAAATACTTTCTCTCTCTTTCTCCCCCCCCTCCCCTTCCCTGTAGCACCAAGTAGGACAAGTCATCCAGACAGAATAAAATGGAAGTTGGTGGTGATGGAGGGAGGGAGGGAATATGGAGGGATGGACAGACTTGAGGCAGGTAGATGCTTGTTGTAGAGCAGAAAGGGAGGGGGGGAGCAGTGGAGGGATGGAGGGGAGAAGAATGCAGGGGGGTGGAGGGATGGAGAGGGAGAAGAATGCAGGGGGGGTGGAGGGATGGAGAGGGAGAAGAATGCAGGGGGGGTGGAGGGATGGAGAGGGAGAAGAATGCAGGGGGGGTGGAGGGATGGAGAGGGAGAAGAATGCAGGGGGGGGTGGAGGGATGGAGAGGGAGAAGAATGCAGGGGGGGTGGAGGGATGGAGAGGGAGAAGAATGCAGGGGGGGTGTGGAGGGATGGAGAGGGAGAAGAATGCAGGAGGGGTGGAGGGATGGAGAGGGAGAAGAATGCAGGGGGGGTGGAGGGATGGAGAGGGAGAAGAATGCAGGGGGGGTGGAGGGATGGAGAGGGAGAAGAATGCAGGGGGGGTGGAGGGATGGAGAGGGAGAAGAATGCAGGGATGGAGAGGGAGAAGAATGCAGGGATGGAGAGGGAGAAGAATGCAGGGATGTGGGGGGAGGGTGTGGAGGGATGGAGAGGGAGAAGAATGCAGGGATGTGGGGGGGGTGGAGGGATGGAGAGGGAGAAGAATGCAGGGGGGGTGGAGGGATGGAGAGGGAGAAGAATGCCGGGATGGAGAGGGAGAAGAATGCAGGGATGTGGGGGGGTGGAGGGACTTAACGAAGGTAAAGAATGTGGAAGACACTGGGGATGGATGGATGGATGGATGGATTGAGCGACGGATGGATGGATGGATGGATGGATGGATGGATTGAGGGATGGATGGATGGACGGAGGGATGGATGGATGGATGGATGGATGGATGGATGGACAGATGGATGGAGGGATGGATTGAGGGATGGATGGAAGGGATGGACAGATGGAGGGATGGATGGATGGATGGATTGAGCGACGGATGGATGGATGGATGGATGGATGGATGGATGGACGGATGGAGGGATGGATGGATGGATGGATTGAGGGATGGATGGATGGACGGAGGGATGGATGGATGGATGGATGGATGGATGGATGGATGGATGGATGGATGGACAGATGGATGGAGGGATGGATTGAGGGATGGATGGAAGGGATGGACAGATGGAGGGATGGATGGATGGATGGATTGAGGGACGGATGGATGGATGGATTGAGGGACGGATGGATGGATGGATTGAGGGATGGATGGATGGATGGATTGAGGGATGGATGGATGGACGGATTGAGGGATGGATGGATGGACGGCTGGAGGGATGGATGGATGGATTGAGGGATGGATGGATGGATTGAGGGATGGATGGATGGACGGATGGAGGGATGGATGGTTTGAGGGATGGATGGATTGAGGGATGGATGGATAGATGGATTGAGGGCTGGATGGATTGAGGGATGGATGGATGGATGGACGGAGGGATGGATGGATGGACGGAGGGATGGATGGATGGATGCATGGAGAAGGATTACCAGTGAGACGGGAGTAGAGCTCTGTTTTCATCAGGTAGGAAATAGCATTGATCTGACTAAAGACAGTCAGCTAGCTCCTATCTCTCCAGTAATCATTTATAAATGATCCCAACATAAAACGCCTTAGTCAGATTGATTCTGGATTTAGGGGTAAGATTGTACATGGCACACTCTTCTGCTAAGCTTCCAATGATAAAATATTTAATAATCAGTCACCAGGTTTCTATCCAACCTTTTTACGTGAGTAAAGTACATTTCTGATTAAAACATGTCATGACAGGCCTGATGGAAACAGAACATTTTTCGGTAAACTTTCCAAATGTCGACAAAACAAAATACGCTAGATAAGGTGGGGGGTCTTTTTGTGTCAGTAAAATTAAACACTTTTATGTGCAAATGATTGATTATAATAACCATCATATAGAAGTCAAATGATTGATTATAATAACCATCATATAGAAGTCAAATGATTGATTATAATAACCATCATATAGAAGTACATTTGGAGTCACTTGTGACATGGTGTGTGGTCCTCACGCCTAGAATTGGAAACCGAGCAGTCTATTAAGCTACAGATGAATGGATGATGAATGTGTCAGGGGGGTGAAAGTTCACAGCGATGAGCTTGATTCTCCTTTCCAATAAATATCCAGGGGTCTTATTCCGGTGACATGATAATTGATGCTTGGCTGCCGTTTTGACAAATAAAAATAATAATTATTTGTCAATAATAATCTCATTTTGTAGGCTATACGTGCGCTCTAGCCAACAGCGCGCAGATAGTTCCGCTGACTAGAGTGAGAGAAAACTATCAATAGAGTTGAAAATGAATTTACCTGCAAAAAAAAGAAGGCATTTTTAAAGGCACTACGTCGTCACACACAGCCTTTTATCCTCAACAAGTCAATTAGATGGAGACACATCTCTGATGGGAAAATGTGCATATTGCTTTTTATGCAGAATATCTGTCGCCAATTGGATGGAAACCGAGCTATGCATAAACAAATGTCATCTATACCGAGACGACTCTGTGGACTGTGGGCTTCACTGATTGGACGCAGTAGAGTAATTCCTCACTAAACCCAGTCAAAAAAAATCACAAAATCACAATTTCACAATGTTATCCATAGAATAGTCCTTTAGGGGAGGGATTACATACGTACATGTATTTGACATTTGTATCTAAATGCATAATTGAGAAATAATTTATGAAAGTTGACATATTTATGACATTCCTAGCTTTACCCAGGCCTCCTTTAAGACTCCATGGTGTTTAATCTGTAGGTGCTACAGGTCTCCTTTAAGACTCCATAGTGTTTAATCTGTAGGTGTTACAGGTCTCCTTTAAGACTCCAGAGTGTTTAATCTGTAGGTGTTACAGGTCTCCTTTAAGACTCCATAGTGTTTAATCTGTAGGTGTTACAGGTCTCCTTTAAGACTCCATAGTGTTTAATCTGTAGGTGTTACAGGTCTCCTTTAAGACTCCATAGTGTTTAATCTGTAGGTGTTACAGGCCTCCTTTAAGACTCCATAGTGTTTAATCTGTAGGTGTTACAGGTCTCCTTTAAGACTCCAGAGTGTTTAATCTGTAGGTGTTACAGGTCTCCTTTAAGACTCCATAGTGTTTAATCTGTAGGTGTTACAGGTCTCCTTTAAGACTCCATAGTGTTTAATCTGTAGGTGTTACAGGTCTCCTTTAAGACCCATAGTGTTTAATCTGTAAGTGTTACAGGTCTCCTTTAAGACTCCATAGTGTTTAATCTGTAGGTGTTACAGGTCTCCTTTAAGACTCCATAGTGTTTAATCTGTAGGTGTTACAGGTCTCCTTTAAGACTCCATAGTGTTTAATCTGTAGGTGTTACAGGTCTCCTTTAAGACTCCATAGTGTTTAATCTGTAGGTGTTACAGGTCTCCTTTAAGACTCCATAGTGTTTAATCTGTAGGTGTTACAGGTCTCCTTTAAGACTCCATAGTGTTTAATCTGTAGGTGTTACAGGTCTCCTTTAAGACTCCATAGTGTTTAATATGTAGGTGTTACAGGTCTCCTTTAAGACTCCATGGTGTTTAATCTGTAGGTGCTACAGGTCTCCTTTAAGACTCCATAGTGTTTAATCTGTAGGTGTTACAGGTCTCCTTTAAAAACTCCATAGTGTTTAATCTGTAGGTGTTACAGGTCTCCTTTAAGACTCCATAGTGTTTAATCTGTAGGTGTTACAGGTCTCCTTTAAGACTCCATGGTGTTTAATCTGTAGGTGCTACAGGTCTCCTTTAAGACTCCATAGTGTTTAATCTGTAGGTGTTACAGGTCTCCTTTAAGACTCCATAGTGTTTAATCTGTAGGTGTTACAGGTCTCCTTTAAGACTCCATAGTGTTTAATCTGTAGGTGTTACAGGTCTCCTTTAAGACTCCATGGTGTTTAATCTGTAGGTGCTACAGGTCTCCTTTAAGACTCCATAGTGTTTAATCTGTAGGTGTTACAGGTCTCCTTTAAGACTCCATAGTGTTTAATCTGTAGGTGTTACAGGTCTCCTTTAAGACTCCATAGTGTTTAATCTGTAGGTGTTACAGGTCTCCTTTAAGACTCCATGGTGTTTAATCTGTAGGTGCTACAGGTCTCCTTTAAGACTCCATAGTGTTTAATCTGTAGGTGCTACAGGTCTCCTTTAAGACTCCATAGTGTTTAATCTGTAGGTGTTACATGTCTCCTTTAAGACTCCATAGTGTTTAATCTGTAGGTGCTACAGGTCTCCTTTAAGACTCCATAGTGTTTAATCTGTAGGTGTTACATGTCTCCTTTAAGACTCCATAGTGTTTAATCTGTAGGTGTTACAGGTCTCCTTTAAGGCTCCATAGTGTTTAATCTGTAGGTGTTACAGGTCTCCTTTAAGACTCCATGGTGTTTAATCTGTAGGTGCTACAGGTCTCCTTTAAGACTCCATAGTGTTTAATCTGTAGGTGTTACAGGTCTCCTTTAAGACTCCGTAGTGTTTAATCTGTAGGTGTTACAGGTCTCCTTTAAGACTCCATAGTGTTTAATCTGTAGGTGTTACAGGTCTCCTTTAAGACTCCATAGTGTTTCATCTGTAGGTGCTACAGGTCTCCTTTAAGACTCCATGGTGTTTAATCTGTAGGTGCTACAGGTCTCCTTTAAGACTCCATGGTGTTTAATCTGTAGGTGTTACAGGTCTCCTTTAAGACTCCATAGTGTTTAATCTGTAGGTGCTACAGGTCTCCTTTAAGACTCCATAGTGTTTAATCTGTAGGTGCTACAGGTCTCCTTTAAGACTCCATAGTGTTTAATCTGTAGGTGTTACAGGTCTCCTTTAAGACTCCATAGTATTTAATCTGTAGGTGCTACAGGCCTCCTTTAAGACTCCATGGTGTTTAATCTGTAGGTGTTACAGGTCTCCTTTAAGACTCCATGGTGTTTAATCTGTAGGTGTTACAGGTCTCCTTTAAGACTCCATAGTATTTAATCTGTAGGTGCTACAGGTCTCCTTTAAGACTCCATAGTGTTTAATCTGTAGGTGCTACAGGTCTCCTTTAAGACTCCATAGTGTTTAATCTGTAGGTGTTACAGGTCTCCTTTAAGACTCCATAGTGTTTAATCTGTAGGTGCTACAGGTCTCCTTTAAGACTCCATAGTGTTTAATCTGTAGGTGTTACAGGTCTCCTTTAAGACTCCATAGTGTTTAATCTGTAGGTGTTACAGGTCTCCTTTAAGACTCCATAGTGTTTAATCTGTAGGTGTTACAGGTCTCCTTTAAGACTCCATAGTGTTTCATCTGTAGGTGCTACAGGTCTCCTTTAAGACTCCATGGTGTTTAATCTGTAGGTGCTACAGGTCTCCTTTAAGACTCCATGGTGTTTAATCTGTAGGTGTTACAGGTCTCCTTTAAGACTCCATAGTGTTTAATCTGTAGGTGCTACAGGTCTCCTTTAAGACTCCATAGTGTTTAATCTGTAGGTGCTACAGGTCTCCTTTAAGACTCCATAGTGTTTAATCTGTAGGTGTTACAGGTCTCCTTTAAGACTCCATAGTGTTTAATCTGTAGGTGTTACAGGTCTCCTTTAAGACTCCATAGTGTTTAATCTGTAGGTGTTACAGGTCTCCTTTAAGACTCCATAGTGTTTAATCTGTAGGTGTTACAGGTCTCCTTTAAGACTCCATAGTGTTTAATCTGTAGGTGTTACAGGTCTCCTTTAAGACTCCATAGTGTTTAATCTGTAGGTGTTACAGGTCTCCTTTAAGACTCCATAGTGTTTAATCTGTAGGTGTTACAGGTCTCCTTTAAGACTCCATAGTGTTTAATCTGTAGGTGTTACAGGTCTCCTTTAAGACTCCATAGTGTTTAATCTGTAGGTGCTACAGGTCTCCTTTAAGACACCATAGTGTTTAATCTGTAGGTGTTACAGGTCTCCTTTAAGACTCCATAGTGTTTAATCTGTAGGTGTTACAGGTCTCCTTTAAGACTCCATAGTGTTTAATCTGTAGGTGTTACAGGTCTCCTTTAAGACTCCATAGTGTTTAATCTGTAGGTGCTACAGGTCTCCTTTAAGACTCCATAGTGTTTAATCTGTAGGTGTTACAGGTCTCCTTTAAGACTCCATAGTGTTTAATCTGTAGGTGTTACAGGTCTCCTTTAAGACTCCATAGTGTTTAATCTGTAGGTGTTACAGGTCTCCTTTAAGACTCCATAGTGTTTAATCTGTAGGTGTTACAGGTCTCCTTTAAGACTCCATAGTGTTTAATCTGTAGGTGTTACAGGTCTCCTTTAAGACTCCATAGTGTTTAATCTGTAGGTGTTACAAAGCAAACATTGGTGTCATATGAAGCTTTACCATTTGCTTTTTATTATGACTAGTATTTTGATTTCATCAACAATCTTTTCTACATTTTGAATATAGAAAAATATACATATGAATATTGCATTTTTTGGGAGGGTAGGGATTTAGCAAGGTTTTCTGTATGTGGTTGAACATAATTTAGACTATGACTAGTTATGATCCCATTTGTAAACACTACCAACGGAGTGAATGTGAAAATGGATTCAAAATGGCCGCCCTTTGCTGGTGATTTGCAGGATGTGCAATAACACAAGTAATAGGAGGGCTGTGATTGGTTACATTGCATACAATGCCAATTTCTCTGTATAATGGGCCATAACTTTAAAACTCAAAAGGAATCACTCAGTAAGGTAACATATAGCGCCTGTGATATCATTAGGGGGTCGTTGTTAGGTTAATAGGAGGGAGAGGTCAAAAGTCAGATTGCTGTTTAATACATAGTCAACTGCTTCCTGTTAATAGTAGATAGCCTCTTCAGGTGGTTAGTTGCAGCAGTGTAATTCTGCCTGTTTCAAGTGCCTTCTGTCATTCAGGTCCTTGGGGATGATGTAATGTTGGAAGGGAAAGGATTGTGCTGAATGGAGTGATTATAGCCAACTGTGTGCTACACCTGCATTGCTTGCTGTTTGGGGTTTTAGGCTGGGTTTCTGTACAGCACTTTGAAATATCAGCTGATGTACGAAGGGCTATATAAATAAATTTGATTTGATTTGATATTTCTGACCCTGCACCAGTGATGTAGGATGTCACCATGACACTAAGGGATTTCCATGCACTCCCCTGAGGCCCACTTCTGCCCCTTCCTTTCCTAGTCTTAAGTGATGGGTGGACTGGAGAGAGGGAAGATGAGAGGAAGTAAGATGAGAGTGAGAGGAGGTGTGGGTGTTGCAGTGTAATCCTCTTGTCCGGCTGGTGTTAGGGGGTGATTGGATGAATTAATGAGAGCTGAAGACATAGCAGACAGCAAGGCAGACCCAGGCAGTGGGCAGGCGAGGGGCAGTGGCCTGGAACACACACACAGCATGGGTCAGGTCCGGGCAGGGCAGGACTGGAGGCTCCTGCCTCTCTCAGCTGTACTAACACAGACACATTGTATGGTCTCTCTCTGTCTTTCTGTCTCTCTCTGTCTGACACGTACCACCCTGGCTCGACTAGCCTAATACCTCTCCTCTCCTCCATGCTAAATGTCACTCAAGGGGTTTGTGTGTGTGAGTGTGTGTGTGTGTGTGTGTGTGTGTGTGTGTGTGTGTGTGTGTGTGTGTGTGTGTGGCAGCGGTTGCCACTCTGTCTCTCTCCCCTGGCTCTGACAGATATATTGAACAAGGAGACAGGAGGAAGATGGAGGAGAAGGAGATGAGTGAGACCGTGGGAGGATAGGGACAGAGAGAGCGAGACAGAGGAGAGTAGGGCTGGGCGGTATCTAGATTTTCACATCATCATACCGTCCTTCTCTCATCCTGGGATTTACGGTATTACCGGTTTAGTACACAAGGGGGTGCCAACAAAACCCCCATTGGGTGTCTACCAGAATGCTAATGAAATTAGCACAAATAATTGTGAATTTCCATGGAGGATGCCAGCTAAATATGCTAATGAGCAGAAACGCATATAAACATATTGCAAATACAGGCAATCCAGTTCATGACGTTATACATGTATAGGTAGGAGGTCATTTTTGGTGAGTTTTGGACATTTACAAGCAAATGGGAAAGAGAGACAGCAAATGAACAGAGTTTTGAGGCATGCTTGTCTGAAGGAAGAAAAGTACTGGCTCTGGAGTAGCATGTGTACACGCTGTGTCTGTCTGGAGTAGCATGTGTACACGCTGTGTCTGTTTGGAGTAGCATGTGTACACACTGTGTCTGTTTGGAGTAGCATGTGTACACACTGTGTCTGTCTGGAGTAGCATGTGTACACACTCTGTCTGTCTGGAGTAGCATGTGTACACACTGTGTCTGTCTGGAGTAGCATGTGTACACACTGTGTCTGTCTGGAGTAGCATGTGTACACACTGTGTCTGTCTGGAGTAGCATGTGTACACACTGTGTCTGTCTGGAGTTGCATGTGTACACACTGTGTCTGTCTGGAGTAGCATGTGTACACACTGTGTCTGTCTGGAGTAGAATGTGTACACGCTGTGTCTGTTTGGAGTAGCATGTGTACACACTGTGTCTGTTTGGAGTAGCATGTGTACACACTGTGTCTGTCTGGAGTAGCATGTGTACACACTGTGTCTGTTTGGAATTGCATGTGAACACGCTGTGTCTGTCTGGAGTTGCATTCGAAACACTGTGTCTGTCTGGAGTATCATGTGAACACACTGTGTCTGTCTGGAGTAGCATGTGAACACACTGTGTCTGTCTGGAGTAGCATGTGAACACACTGTGTCTGTCTGGAGTAGCATGTGTACACACTGTGTCTGTCTGGAGTTGCATTCGAAACACTGTGTCTGTCTGGAGTAGCATGTGTACACACTGTGTCTGTCTGGAGTTGCATTCGAAACACTGTGTCTGTCTGGAGTAGCATGTGTACACACTGTGTCTGTCTGGAGTAGCATGTGAACACACTGTGTCTGTCTGGAGTAGCATGTGTACACACTGTGTCTGTCTGGAGTTGCATGTGTACACACTGTGTCTGTCTGGAGTTGCATGTGAACACACTGTGTCTGTCTGGAGTTGCATGTGAACACACTGTGTCTGTTTGGAGTTGCATGTGTACACACTGTGTCTGTCTGGAGTTGCATGTGAACACACTGTGTCTGTCTGGAGTTGCATGTGTACACACTGTGTCTGCCTGGAGTAGCATGTGTACACGCTGTGTCTGTCTGGAGTTGCATGTGAACACACTGTGTCTGTCTGGAGTTGCATGTGTACACACTGTGTCTGTCTGGAGTAGTATGTGTACACGCTGTGTCTGTCTGGAGTTGCATGTGAACACACTGTGTCTGTCTGGAGTTGCATGTGAACACACTGTGTCTGTCTGGAGTTGCATGTGAACACACTGTGTCTGTCTGGAGTTGCATGTGAACACACTGTGTCTGTCTGGAGTAGCATGTGAACACACTGTGTCTGTCTGGAGTTGCATTCGAAACACTGTGTCTGTCTGGAGTTGCATGTGTACACACTGTGTCTGTCTGGAGTTGCATGTGAACACACTGTGTCTGTCTGGAGTTGCATTCGAAACACTGTGTCTGTCTGGAGTTGCATTCAAAACACTGTGTCTGTCTGGAGTTGCATGTGTACACACTGTGTCTGTCTGGAGTTGCATTCAAAACACTGTGTCTGTCTGGAGTTGCATTCGAAACACTGTGTCTGTCTGGAGTTGCATTCGAAACACTGTGTCTGTCTGGAGTTGCATTCGAAACACTGTGTCTGTCTGGAGTTGCATTCGAAACACTGTGTCTGTCTGGAGTTGCATTCGAAACACTGTGTCTGTCTGGAGTTGCATTCGAAACACTGTGTCTGTCTGGAGTTGCATTCGAAACACTGTGTCTGTCTGGAGTTGCTAGGGAAACAGGCTCGGAGAAGAGGGGGGAGGAGCAGACAGGCAAGCAAATCCAAATCCAGAACTCATCCAAAGCGCCTTGACTTCTCAAACACGGGCAGAAAGCTAACACTATATGATGTCCCATCTCCATATTAATTCAGCCACTTACTTAGATAACTAGCAAGGTAAACTTAGGGGTTGAGTTAATGCAGAATTCTGCGATTTTCACACAGGAAAAAAAGACATAAAAACGCATAAGAAATATCTTGCTATGTTTTTGTAAATGCAGATTTAAAATGCTTGTCATTGTAATTTCTGCTCGGTGTCTCAGTTGCACTTCTCCACTCTGATGAGAATTTCCTAACAGGTATTATAAGCAGACCACTCTCTGGCTGATATGGAGTCACTTTTCTGATGTGGAGCTACTTTTCTCTGGTGTAGCCTAACTTTCTCCGGTAAAATGCCAAATTGACTTTAGGCAAAACATTATGAAATGTAGCTGGTTACATTCCTTCCATGATGAACATTAGAAATATGATGGCCATGCATCGTTTTTGCCAAAAAGAAAAATACCTAGCTTTTTCATTGTAAGCTCATTTACTTGTGTGGCTGCTACGCCAAATAGCTTGGCACATCTGTTGTCATCTGATGAAAATGAAGCTATTTTCTGCCGAATGTGTTGCACTAATGTATTTTCTATGAAGGAAAGTTACACGCCCCACTTATCACTCTATTTATTGAAGCAACAAAAAACACTGTTGAATTAATTTCAATAGAAAACGTGACCTCTGTCAATACACAGCTAGACTCACCGTCTCCCGCTGTCTCCCGTTATGCTGTCATAGCATTAAGATTCAATGGAATTAAGATGATTTTAGTGCTACCGGTACAATGCTTTTGGGAAATTCAGCCTTGGGGGACTACGGTAAACTCCTAATGTAAAATACTGACCTCATTCTGCTGTCTCGTAAACAAGTTGACAGCAGGTGTTTACTTAAGAAGTAGCTACAAATATGACAGTTTATTGAAAAACTTCAAATAAATAGTTTAAACGGTATTGATGGTATTGAAAAACCATCCCGTGGATATTTCCAAATACGGTGTACTGTATATACAGGGCATTCAGAAAGTATTCAGACCCCTTCCCTTTTCCACATTTTGTTACGTTACAGGGGGAAAATGTATTGTAAATAAAAACAGATACCTTATTTACATGACTATTCAGACCCTTTACTGTGAGACTCGAAATTGAGCTCCTGTTTCCATTGATCATCCTCGAGTTGTTTCTAAAACTTGATTGGAGTCCACCTGTGGTAAATTCAATTGATTGGAAATGATTTGGAAAGGCACACGCCTGTCTATATAAGGTCCCACAGTTGACAGTGCACGTCAGAGCAAAAACTAAGCCATGAGGTTGAAGGAATTGTCTGTATAGCTCCGAGAAAGGATGCTGTCGAGGCACAGATCTGGGGAAGAGGACCAACAAATTTCTGCAGCATTGAAAGTCCCCAAGAACACAGTGGCCTCCATCGACCATGAACCCGATGGTCACTCTGACAGAGCTCTAGAGTTCCTCTGTGGAGATGGGAGAACCTTCAAGAAGGACAACCGTGGGCCTCCCGAGTGGAGCAGTGGTCTAAGGCACTACATTGCAGTGCTAGCTGTGCCACTAGAGATTCTGGGTTCGAGTCCAGGCTCTGTCGCAGCTGGCCGTGACCTGGAGACCCATGGGGCGGCGCACAATTGGCCCAGTGTCGTCCGGGTTAGGGGAGGGTTTGGCCAGCAGGGATATCCTTGTCACATCGCGCACTAGTGACTCCTGTGGCAGGCCGGGTGCAAGGCTGGTCGTCAGGTGTACGGTGTTTCCTCCGACACATTGGTGCGGCTGGCTTCCGGGTTGGATGGGCATTGTGTCAAGAAGCAGTGCGGCTTGGTTGGGTTGTGTTTCGGAGGACGCATGGCTCTCAACCTTCGCCTCTCCCGAGTCCGTACGGGAGTTGCAGCGATGAGACAAGACTAACTACTACCAATTGGATACCACGAAATTGGGGAGAAAAAAGGGGTGAAAATACAAAAAGAAGAACAACCGTCTCTGCAGCGCTCCACCAATCAGGCCTTTATGGTAGAGGGGCCAGACGGAAGCCACACCTCAGGTAAAGGCACATGACAGCCAGCTTGGAGTTTGCCAAGGCACCTAAAGACTGTCAGGTCATGAGAAACAAGATTCTCTGGTCTGATGAAACCAAGATTGAACACTTTGGCCTGAATGCCAAGCATCACGTCTGGAGGAAAGCATGCTGGTGGCAGCATCATGCTATGGGGATGTTTTTCAGCGGACTGGGAGACTAGTCCGGATCGAGGGAAAGGTGAACAGAGCAAAGTACAGAGACATCCTTGATGAAAACCTGCTTCAGAGCGCTCAGGACCTCAGACTGGGGAGAAGGTTCTTCCAACAGGACAACGGCACCTAAGCACACAGCCAAGACAATGTAGGATTGGCTTTGGGACAAGTCTCTGAATGTCCTTGAGTGGCCCAGCCAGAGGCCGGATTTGAACCCTATCGAACATCCTGAAAACAGCTGTGCAGTGACGCTCCCCATCCAACCTGACAGAGCTTGAGAGGATCTGCAGAGAAGAATGGGAGAAACTCCCCAAATGCAGGTGTGCCAAGGTTCTACCTTCATACCCAATAAGACTCGAGGATGTAATCGCTGCCAAAGGTGCTTCAGCAAAGTACTGAGTAAAGGGTACTATACTTATGTAAATGTGATATTCACGTTTTTAAAATTATTGTAAATTAGCAAAAATATCTGAAACCCTGTTTTTGCTTTGTCATTAGATTGATGGGGGGGCACAATATAATCCATTTTAGAATAAGGCTGTAACGTAATAACATTTTGAAGAAGTAAAATGGTCTGAATTATTTCTGAATGCACTATACCGGCCAACCATAGAGGAGGGAGAGAGCAGGAGAGACAGAGGAGAGCAGCTATGGACAGGAACTATTTATAATACAGTACCCCCTCACTGCACAGCTGGCAGTGGCACCAGCCCTACCCTACACTACATTCTGCAATTTCCCCTCAGCCGTTTCCATGGAGACCCTGTGATTGATGGGGTCGTGGCCCCTGGTGGGAGCGGCTTTCTTTGGCAGCTCCCCTCACAGAAATATAAGAGCTGACTGAGGAAGCACACCCAAGAAGTTGACGAGGTGCAGAGCAACGGGGACCATAAACTTTAAGGGCCGGTTTCCCGGACCCTGATCAAGTCTAGTCCTGGACTGAAATGCATTTTCAACGTAGAATCTGGGTCCAGGAAACTGGCCCTAAAAATAATAATTTAGCAAACAGCCTCTAAATAATGAATAACTAGGATTGATATAGAGCAGGGGTGTCGAACTCATTTTGCCCCGGGGGCCAACGAGGTCTGGAGGGCCTCACTGAAAATGAGTTATATTTCCTTCCTAATGAAAAGCATGAGCTGGCGCACAACACCAAAAAAGGTTGGTAAAGGTTCTGAGTAACGGCGAGTTAACTTTGTGCTATAAAAATAAATAGTGACACACACTATACAAGCTCCCAGTCATTTATTGGGTAAACCACCTACGTTTCAGCATCACAGTGCCTTCTTCAGGGTGATGTCATGAATCCTTCAACCAGGTTCTAAACTGTGCAACCAATGACAACAGTGAGGGGCGTGTCATAGTTATTAGGGTGATGAGAATGTTTTTTTTCTTCTTTTTTACTGTTAAAAGACAATAGTTTACAGCATGTTGAATATATTAGGCTATTGTTATCATATTACAACATAATTAGATATTATACATAGTCATAGCATAGTACATTATTATTTAATTTCATATGCATTTCCTTGTTGCCATTTCATTTCATTCTTTGTCACGTCATCTTTTTGTTGAACCGTAATGCATCATAAGCATCATCGACAGGAGGAACGTCGATAAGCTGTAGAAAGAACAGCAGACTTGCTCATAAAAATAAATATTTCCTTCCCGTCCAAATTTGCATTAAAAAAATGCAAAAAATCTATCAATAGTTTGGGGTATTTTCAATTCTCCCTGACTGTCTAGTGATTACTAGAGGGCCGGACAGTCTACAGACTGTAGGAATATAGGTCCGTTGTCATTTCTACACAGTTTCCATTTGGTTTGTAATTTTAAATTATATTGAGTTTGTTCTTTTTAATAGTTTTTACTGGACCTACTCATATAGAGGGACTTTATTTCTACTGAAGTCCCTCTCAGTGAAGCAGTGTTTTAAACCATGGCTCTGTTAGGTTCTGGTGCTACTCTCTCTCTCTGTGTCTCTCTCTCTCTCAATTCAATTCAATTCCATTCAAGGGGCTTTATTGGCATGGGAAACATGTGTTAACATTACCAAAGCAAGTGAGGTAGATAATATATAAAGTGAAATAAACAATAAAAACTAACAGTAAACATTACACATACAGAAGTTTCAAAACAATAAAGATATCTCTCTCTCTCTCTCTCAATTCAATTCAATTCTCTCTCTCTCTGTCTGTCTGTCTCTCTCTCTGTGTCACTCTCTCTCTGTCACTCTCTATCTCTTTCTGTGTCACTATCTCTCTCTGTGTCACTAGCTCTCTCTGTGTCACTCTCTCTCTGTGTCACTATCTCTCTCTGTGTCACTCTCTCTCAGTGTCTCTCTCTCTCTCTCTCTCTCTCTCTCTGTCACACTCTCTGTCACTCTCTCTGTGTCACTCTCTATCTCTCTCTGTGTCACTCTCTATCTCTCTCCGTGTCACTGTCTCTCTCTGTTACTCTCTCTCTGTGTCTCTCTCTCTCTCTCTCTCTCTCTCTCTCTCTCTGTCCCCTCTCTCTCTCTCTGTGTCACTCTCTCTCTCTCTATCTCTCTCTCTGTGTCACTCTCTCTCTGTGTCACTCTCTCTCTCTGTGTCACTGTCCCTCTCTGTGTCACTGTCCCTCTCTCTCTGTGTGTCACTCTCTCTCTCTGTGTCACTCTCTCTCTCTGTGTCACTGTCTCTCTCTCTCTCTCTCTCTCTCTCTCTCTCTCTCTCTCTCTCTCTCTCTGTGTCACTCTCTCTCTCTGTGTGTCACTCTCTCTCTCTCTCTGTCACTCTCTCTCTCTGTGTCACTGTCACTCTCTCTCTCTCTCTCTCTGTGTGTCACTCTCTCTCTCTCTGTGTGTCACTCTCTCTCTCTCTCTGTCACTCTCTCTCTCTGTGTCACTGTCACTCTCTCTCTCTCTCTCTCTCTCTCTCTCTCTCTCTCTCTCTCTCTCTCTCTCTCTCTATCTCTCAATTCAATTCAATTCGCTTTATAACCAAGGGTCAAAATAACCATACATTCAACAACAACAATAAGCACACAGTAGAGGACATGTGCAAGTTGATTGGTCTGTCAGACACTGTTCCTCAATTTATGGCAGGCAGCAATGTAGTGCGCTGCCAACCCACAGCTCTCTGCGTCCTCCCCCAACAGGACGGGTAGCCTACTCTCATCAGAGAGATCTTTGAAACCTTTAAGGGTTTCAAATTTGGGAAAATTACACTCTCTAATTGTTTTATATTTTTGACATTTTGTCAGGAAATGCAACTCCGTCTCAGGTTCTGCTGTGGTGCAGTGGTTGCACAGCCTTTCCTCTACAGGGAGCCAGGTTTTCCTGTGTCTACCCTTCTCAATGGCAAGGCTGTGCTCACTGAGCCTGTACTTTGTCAAGGTTTTTCTAAGGTTTTGATCAGTAACCATGGTCAAATATTTAGCCACGGTGAACTGTCGATTTAGGGCCAGATAGCACTGCAACTATGTTGTAATTTGGTTTATCCTGATTGATTGGATGTTTTGGTCCTGAGGCTTCAGTGTGTTAGTAGAACAGGTTTGTGAACTCAGCCCCAGGACCAGCTGGATGAGGGGACTCTTTTCTTTGCTCAGCTCTTGTCATTGCAGGGCTTGGTAATGATATGAGGGGGGGGTCACAGTATTTTAGATGTTTCCAAAACTTAATTGCTATTTTTTGAGTTTTTATTATTAGTGGATATTGGCCTGATTCTGCCCTGCATGAATTGTTTGTAGTTTTCGTCTGGACATGTAGGAGAATCTTACAGAACTCTGCATGCAGGGTTTCAATGGGATGTTTGTCCCATTTGATGAAATCTTGTTTTGCAAGTGGAACCCACACCTCACTGCCATAAAGTGCAATTGCTTCAATTACATATTCAATTACTTATTAATTTGTTTTAGCCAAATTTTTATATATTTCAATTTGAATTGGCTTTTTAATGGCGTAGAATACCCTGTGTGCTTTCTCTCTCAGATCATTCACTGCCTAATTAAGGTGTCCAGTTGAGATTATTTTTAAACCTAAGTAATTGTTGTGTGTGCAGTACTCTATATATTTTGTACCAATTGAGAACTTTAGTTTAATTCCCTGAGATCCGGATCTTCTCTGGAAAATCATTATTTTAGTCTTTTTTGGGGTTTACCTCCATGGCCCAGGTCTGGCAGTACTGCTCTAGCATGTCCAGGCTCTGCTGTAGGCCATGTGCTGTGGGTGACAGCAGGCATAGGTCAAATGCGAAGAGTATGCATTTCACTTCTGAAATGTGGAGACTAACACCAGGGGCTGAGGATTTTTCTAGAATGGTGGCCAATTTTTTAATGTAAATATTGAAGAGTGCAGGGCTCAGATTGCAACCCTGGTGAAGGCCCCGCCCCTATCTCTCTCTGTGACACTCTCTCTCCCTCTGTGTCTCTCTCTCTCTCTCTGTCACTCTCTCTCTCTCTGTGTCACTCTCTGTCACTCTCTCTCTGTCACTCTCTTTCTCTGTCACTCTCTCTTTCTCTGTCACTCTCTCTCTGTCACTCTCGCTCTCTGTCACTCTCTCTCTGTCACGCTCTCTCTCTGTCATGCTCTCTCTCTGTCACGCTCTCTCTGTCACTTTCTCTCTCTCTCTCTGTCACTCTCCCTCTCTTTGTGTCACTCTCTCTCTCTGTTATGCTCTCACTCTGTCACGCTCTCACTATCATTCTCGCTCGCTCTCTGTCACTCTCTCTCTGTCACTCTCTCTTAGGGACAGGCGCTCAAGTACAGTAGGTGGCGCTAATGCACAATGACTTTGGATGCCAGCCGCGGGTAAACCCCACAGAAGAAGGGGCGAGGTCGACAACGGTAGCTGGTTAGCCATACACCGGTGGACAGCGTCCTTCGTCCCGGCCTGTCCGGCACTGTTTTCCCGCAGTTCTGTTAATGACGACGAGGGCAGGTGTTCGGCAGGCGGAAGCGAAGGACACCTTGTACATAGCAGGTGGGGACAACACTGTATTCTAGTTAACTATCAAGCTAGCTAGTACACGGTGTACACGGCAGATGCAGCCATGCAGGAACTTCACAAATTGCGAGCTGCAGTTACACACTATTGAATTTCTCTGTATAAAATGGACGATCATTTTTAAACTATCAGAGATCCCACTCTGGATCTTTGATATGTGATATGCCTGTAGAGTATATTATGTTCACCAATATATAATACCAATATATAATACCAATATATAATACCAATATATAATACCAATATATAATACCAATATATAATACCAATATATAATACCAATATATAATACCAATATATAATACCAATATATAATACCAATATATAATACATATATATATATTTTAGAAAAGCCAAATGAAAAATGGTATGTTTTCAATATTCATACTAGTCATATTACAGAGCAAAGGTAAAGCTTCATAAGACACCAATGTTTGCTTTGTAGCACCTACAGATGAAACACTATGGATTCTTAAAGGAGACCTGTAACACCTACAGATTAAACACTATGGAGTCTTAAAGGAGACCTGTAACACCTACAGATGAAACACTATGGAGTCTTAAAGGAGGCCTGTAGCACCTACAGATTAAACACTATGGAGTCTTAAAGGAGACCTGTAACACCTACAGATTAAACACTATGGAGTCTTAAAGGAGACCTGTAACACCTACAGATTAAACACTATGGAGTCTTAAAGGAGACCTGTAACACCTACTGATTAAACACTATGGAGTCTTAAAGGAGACCTGTAACACCTACAGATTAAACACTATGGAGTCTTAAAGGAGACCTGTAGCACCTACAGATGAAACACTATGGAGTCTTAAAGGAGACCTGTAACACCTACAGATTAAACACCATGGAGTCTTAAAGGAGACCTGTAACACCTACAGATTAAACACTATGGAGTCTTAAAGGAGACCTGTAACACCTACAGATTAAACACTATGGAGTCTTAAAGGAGACCTGTAGCACCTACAGATTAAACACTATGGAGTCTTAAAGGAGACCTGTAACACCTACAGATTAAACACTATGGAGTCTTAAAGGAGACCTGTAACACCTACAGATTAAACACTATGGAGTCTTAAAGGAGACCTGTAACACCTACAGATTAAACACTATGGAGTCTTAAAGGAGACCTGTAACACCTACAGATTAAACACTATGAGGTCTTAAAGGAGACCTGTAACACCTACAGATTAAACACCATGGAGTCTTAAAGGAGACCTGTAACACCTACAGATTAAACACTATGGAGTCTTAAAGGAGACCTGTAGCACCTACAGATGAAACACTATGGAGTCTTAAAGGAGACCTGTAACACCTACAGATTAAACACTATGGAGTCTTAAAGGAGACCTGTAACACCTACAGATTAAACACCATGGAGTCTTAAAGGAGACCTGTAACACCTACAGATTAAACACTATGGAGTCTTAAAGGAGACCTGTAACACCTACAGATTAAACACTATTGAGTCTTAAAGGAGACCTGTAACACCTACAGATTAAACAATATGGAGTCTTAAAGGAGACCTGTAGCATATATGTCAACAATCCTTCCTCCAAAATTCTATTCTATGGATTACATTTCTTGAAATTCCCCTCAAATCATGGCCTTTTTTTGCCTGGTATTCGTGATGAATCACTCGTGTTCTACTACCACAGTAGCGAGTGGACCACAATAACTCTGTTTTTAGGCCTAATAGTTTGTTCTGAATATTTGAAAGCATCTCCCAAACATTTCAATATGTGTGACACACAGTCTGAACCATCCTAATTCTGTAATCTGAAGGTGGCTGGTGAATTGTGTTTTGTAACAAATACATCTGCTTCTTATTGATCTGATTTGGTTTTAATCTGGGATTGATTGGAATATCCTGGGTAAATCTGTGATTGATTGGACCGTCCTGGGTAAATCTGTGATTGATTGGACCGTCCTGGGTAAATCTGTGATTGATTGGACCGTCCTGGGTAAATCTGTGATTGATTGGACCGTCCTGGGTAAATCTGTGATTGATTGGACCGTCCTGGGTAAATCTGTGATTGATTGGACCGTCCTGGGTAAATCTGTGATTGATTGGACCGTCCTGGGTAAATCTGTGATTGATTGGACCGTCCTGGGTAAATCTGTGATTGATTGGACCGTCCTGGGTAAATCTGTGATTGATTGGACCGTCCTGGGTAAATCTGTGATTGATTGGACCGTCCTGGGTAAATCTGTGATTGATTGGACCGTCCTGGGTAAATCTGCGATTGATTTTAATGTCCTGGCCAACGGCCTATGACTAGGTAAACTGATCTGTGATCTGTTGCAGAAATGAATTCTGTCTAAAACCTCTTAGACAGAACCTTTTCTCTGATGTATGTAGTCTGTGAAGACTCACTGTGTTGTTACACAAGGCAAGGAGAAGGATGAGGGCCTGGCACAACGCCAGCAGTTGTCTTGTTCAGTGTTTCCCAACTCTGGTCCTCCAGTACCCCCCAACAGTACACAGTTGTCTTGTTCAGTGTTTCCCAACTCTGATCCTCCAGTACCCCCCAACAGTACACAGTTGTATTGTTCAGTGTTTCCCAACTCTGATCCTCCAGTACCCCCCAACAGTACACAGTTGTCTTGTTCAGTGTTTCCCAACTCTGGTCCTCCAGGACCCCCCAACAGTACACAGTTGTCTTGTTCAGTGTTTCCCAACTCTGATCCTCCAGTACCCCCCAACAGTACACAGTTGTCTTGTTCAGTGTTTCCCAACTCTGATCTTCCAGGACCCCCCAACAGTACACAGTTGTATTGTTCAGTGTTTCCCAACTCTGATCCTCCAGTACCCCCCAACAGTACACAGTTGTCTTGTTCAGTGTTTCCCAACTCTGGTCCTCCAGGACCCCCCAACAGTACACAGTTGTATTGTAAACCCGGACAAACACACCTCGTTCAACTAGTCAACTAATCATCAAGGCCTCAATGAGTTGAATGAGGTGTATTTGTCCAGGGATACAATACACATGTGTACTGTTGGTTGGTACTGGAGGACCAGAGTTGGGAAACACTGGGCTAGGGTACAGCAGGTGTGTGTGTACAGTGTGTGTGTGTGTATCAGGTAATATCACTGATGTGATCAGTGGCAGGTCCTAGTACTCCTGTCCTCTGCTAATGTTATTTAACAGAACAAACAGTGGACATTTCCTATTTGCCACATAGAGACGCTAATCCACCTTACTGCCCGCTTCGCCTTCTAATAAAAGACGTGACTTCATTCACCCACGGCGTGTGTGTCTAACCCTTCAGGGAAACTCACGAGCTATGTTTCAGGCCTTGTTAACGAGCCTACAGGGAAACTCACGAGCTATGTTTCAGGCCTTGTTAACGACCCTACAGGGAAACTCACGAGCTATGTTTCAGGCCTTGTTAACGAGCCTACAGGGAAACTCACGAGCTATGTTTCAGGCCTTGTTAACAACCCTACAGGGAAACTCACAAGAGCTATGTTTCAGGCCTTGTTAACAACCCTACAGGGAAACTCACGAGCTATGTTTCAGGCCTGGTTAACGACCCTACAGGGAAACTCACAAGAGCTATGTTTCAGGCCTTGTTAACAACCCTACAGGGAAACTCACAAGCTATGTTTCAGGCCTTGTTAACGACCCTACAGGGAAACTCACAAGAGCTATATTTCAGGCCTTGTTAACGACCCTACAGGGAAACTCACAAGAGCTATGTTTCAGGCCTTGTTAACAACCCTACAGGGAAACTCACGAGCTATGTTTCAGGCCTTGTTAACGAGCCTACAGGGAAACTCACAAGAGCTATGTTTCAGGCCTTGTTAACGAGCCTACAGGGAACCTCACAAGAGCTATGTTTCAGGCCTTGTTAACGACCCTACAGGGAAACTCACAAGAGCTATGTTTCAGGCCTTGTTAACGACCCTACAGGGAAACTCACAAGAGCTATGTTTCAGGCCTTGTTAACGAGCCTACAGGGAACCTCACAAGAGCTATGTTTCAGGCCTTGTTAACGAGCCTACAGGGAAACTCACAAGAGCTATGTTTCAGGCCTTGTTAACGAGCCTACAGGGAAACTCACAGGAGCTATGTTTCAGGCCTTGTTAACGAGCCTACAGGGAAACTCACAAGAGCTATGTTTCAGGCCTTGTTAACGACCCTACAGGGAAACTCACAAGAGCTATGTTTCAGGCCTTGTTAACGAGCCTACAGGGAAACTCACAAGAGCTATGTTTCAGGCCTTGTTAACGAGCCTACAGGGAAACTCACAAGAGCTATGTTTCAGGCCTTGTTAACGACCCTACAGGGAAACTCACAAGAGCTATGTTTCAGGCCTTGTTAACGAGCCTACAGGGAAACTCACAAGAGCTATGTTTCAGGCCTTGTTAACGACCCTACAGGGAAACTCACAAGAGCTATGTTTCAGGCCTTGTTAACGACCCTACAGGGAAACTCACAAGAGCTATGTTTCAGGCCTTGTTAACGACCCTACAGGGAAACTCACAAGAGCTATGTTTCAGGTCTTGTTAACGAGCCTACAGGGAAACTCACAAGAGCTATGTTTCAGGCCTTGTTAACGAGCCTACAGGGAAACTCACAAGAGCTATGTTTCAGGCCTTGTTAACGAGCCTACAGGGAAACTCACAAGAGCTATGTTTCAGGCCTTGTTAACGAGCCTACAGGGAAACTCACGAGCTATGTTTCAGGCCTTGTTAATGAGCCTACAGGGAAACTCACGAGCTATGTTTCAGGCCTTGTTAACAACCCTACAGGGAAACTCACGAGCTATGTTTCAGGCCTTGTTAACGACCCTACAGGGAAACTCAGGAGTTATGTTTCAGGCCTTGTTAACGAGCCTACAGGGAAACTCACGAGCTATGTTTCAGGCCTTGTTAACGACCCTACAGGGAAACTCACGAGCTATGTTTCAGGCCTTGTTAACGAGCCTACAGGGAAACTCACAAGAGCTATGTTTCAGGCCTTGTTAACGAGCCTACAGGAGCTATGTTTCAGGCCTTGTTAACGAGCCTACAGGAGCTATGTTTCAGGCCTTGTTAACGACCCTACAGGGAAACTCACAAGAGCTATGTTTCAGGCCTTGTTAACGACCATACAGGGAAACTCACAAGAGCTATGTTTCAGGCCTTGTTAACGACCCTACAGGGAAACTCACGAGCTATGTTTCAGGCCTTGTTAACAACCCTACAGGGAAACTCACAAGAGCTATGTTTCAGGCCTTGTTAACGACCCTACAGGGAAACTCACGAGCTATGTTTCAGGCCTTGTTAACAACCCTACAGGGAAACTCACGAGAGCTATGTTTCAGGCCTTGTTAACGAGCCTACGGGGAAACTCACAAGAGCTATGTTTCAGGCCTTGTTAACGACCCTACGGGGAAACTTACGAGAGCTATGTTTCAGGCCTTGTTAACGACCCTACAGGGAAACTCACGAGAGCTATGTTTCAGGCCTTGTTAACGACCCTACAGGGAAACTCACAAGAGCTATGTTTCAGGCCTTGTTAACGAGCCTACAGGGAAACTCACAAGAGCTATGTTTCAGGCCTTGTTAACGAGCCTACAGGGAAACTCACGAGCTATGTTTCAGGCCTTGTTAACGAGCCTACAGGGAAACTCACGAGCTATGTTTCAGGCCTTGTTAACGAGCCTACAGGGAAACTCACGAGCTATGTTTCAGGCCTTGTTAACAACCCTACAGGGAAACTCACGAGCTATGTTTCAGGCCTTGTTAACGACCCTACAGGGAAACTCAGGAGTTATGTTTCAGGCCTTGTTAACGAGCCTACAGGGAAACTCACGAGCTATGTTTCAGGCCTTGTTAACGACCCTACAGGGAAACTCACGAGCTATGTTTCAGGCCTTGTTAACGAGCCTACAGGGAAACTCACAAGAGCTATGTTTCAGGTCTTGTTAACGAGCCTACAGGAGCTATGTTTCAGGCCTTGTTAACGAGCCTACAGGAGCTATGTTTCAGGCCTTGTTAACGACCCTACAGGGAAACTCACAAGAGCTATGTTTCAGGCCTTGTTAACGACCATACAGGGAAACTCACAAGAGCTATGTTTCAGGCCTTGTTAACGACCCTACAGGGAAACTCACGAGCTATGTTTCAGGCCTTGTTAACAACCCTACAGGGAAACTCACAAGAGCTATGTTTCAGGCCTTGTTAACGACCCTACAGGGAAACTCACGAGCTATGTTTCAGGCCTTGTTAACAACCCTACAGGGAAACTCACGAGAGCTATGTTTCAGGCCTTGTTAACGACCCTACAGGGAAACTCACAAGAGCTATGTTTCAGGTCTTGTTAACGACCCTACAGGGAAACTCACAAGAGCTATGTTTCAGGCCTTGTTAACCACCCTACAGGGAAACTCACAAGAGCTATGTTTCAGGCCTTGTTAACGACCCTACAGGGAAACTCACAAGAGCTATGTTTCAGGCCTTGTTAACGACCCTACAGGGAAACTCACAAGAGCTATGTTTCAGGCCTTGTTAACGACCCTACAGGGAAACTCACAAGAGCTATGTTTCAGGCCTTGTTAACGACCCTACAGGGAAACTCACAAGAGCTATGTTTCAGGCCTTGTTAACGAGCCTACGGGGAAACTCACAAGAGCTATGTTTCAGGCCTTGTTAACGACCCTACAGGGAAACTCACAAGAGCTATGTTTCAGGCCTTGTTAACGAGCCTACAGGGAAACTCACAAGAGCTATGTTTCAGGCCTTGTTAACAACCCTACAGGGAAACTCACAAGAGCTATGTTTCAGGCCTTGTTAACGACCCTACAGGGCTATGTTTCATTGTGCATCTAGATGCTCTTCCCCTGTGGTAGAGCGGTTAACCTCTTGAGGGTAAATCAGTTGAACAGCCCAGTTGAACAGCCCTGTTGACCAGCCCAGTTGAACAGCCCAGTTGAACAGCCCAGTTGAACAGCCCAGTTGAACAGCCCTGTTGAACAGCCCAGTTGAACAGCCCTGTTGAACAACCCTGTTGAACAGCCCTGTTGAACAGCCCAGTTGAACAGCCCAGTTGAACAGCCCAGTTGAACAGCCCTGTTGAACAGCCCTGTTGAACAGCCCAGTTGAACAGCCCTGTTGAACAGCCCAGTTGAACAGCCCTGTTGAACAGCCCAGTTGAACAGCCCAGTTGAACAGCCCAGTTGAACAGCCCAGTTGAACACACACACAGGTTTCTGTTAGTAAGATGTGGCGCCGGACATTAGACCGGCAGCATTTCTTTTACCAGACATTTGAGAAATTTACCCGACCCACATCCATTGGGTGCTTTACCTCATAATGACGCCCACCCACGTCCACTCATAATGACAACCACCCACGTCCACTCATAATGACACCCACCCACGTCCACTCATAATGAGGGCCACCCACATCCACCCATAATGACATCCACTCATAATGACATCCACCCACGTCCACTCATAATGACATCCACTCATAATGACATCCACTCATAATGACATCCACCCACGTCCACTCATAATGACATCCACTCATAATGACGTCCACCCATAATGACATCCACTCATAATGAGGGCCACCCACGTCCACTCATAATGACATCCACTCATAATGACGTCCACCCACATCCACTCATAATGACATCCACCCACGTCCACTCATAATGACATCCACTCATAATGACATCCACTCATAATGAGGGCCACCCACGTCCACTCATAATGACGTCCACTCATAATGACGTCCACTCATAATGACATCCACTCATAATGACGTCCACTCATAATGACAACCACCCACGTCCACTCATAATGACACCCACCCACGTCCACTCATAATGAGGGCCACCCACATCCACCCATAATGACATCCACTCATAATGACATCCACCCACGTCCACTCATAATGACATCCACTCATAATGACATCCACTCATAATGACATCCACCCACGTCCACTCATAATGACATCCACTCATAATGACATCCACTCATAATGACATCCACTCATAATGAGGGCCACCCACGTCCACTCATAATGACATCCACTCATAATGACGTCCACCCACATCCACTCATAATGACATCCACCCACGTCCACTCATAATGACATCCACTCATAATGACATCCACTCATAATGAGGGCCACCCACGTCCACTCATAATGACGTCCACTCATAATGACGTCCACTCATAATGACATCCACTCATAATGACGTCCACTCATAATGACATCCACTCATAATGACATCCACTCATAATGAGGTCCACTCATAATGACATCCACTCATAATGAGGGCCACCCACGTCCACTCATAATGACGTCCACCCACATCCACTCATAATGGTATCCACCCACATCCACTCATAATGATGTCCACCCACGTCCACTCATAATAATGTCCACCCACATCCACGTATAATGACGTCCACCAACATCCACCCATAACGACGTCCACCCACGTCCACCCATAATGCCGTCCACCCATAACGACGTCCACCCACATCCACCCATAATGGCGTCCACCCACGGTGCTCAGAATGACAGATGTCACTTTTGGATTGTGGCAATTCATATTAAGGCATGCAAATCGGCAGGTAGCCTACTGGTTAGAGCGTTCGGCCAGTAACCGAAAGGTTCTGGATCAAATCCCTGAGCTGACAAGGTAAAAATCTGTCGTTCTGACCCTGAACAAGGCATTTACCTCACTGTTCCCCGGTAGGCTGTCATTGTAAATAGTAATTTGTTCTTAACTGACTTGCCTAGTTAAATAATGATGTGCGGTCCTTCTTACCGAATTCTGATTCTGCACTTTAAAGATGTTAGAATGACTGTCCACATTTACTTTTCCACAGCCAACAAGATGATTAACTTATAGCAAAATCACTAGCCTGTCAATCTATTACCCACCA
>NC_034174.2:10606150-10698650 GCF_002021735.2 Oncorhynchus kisutch | reverse complement strand
ACAGGCTCCGGGGTGGCACAAGCAGATCATTTGCTGACCCAACCCACATGGCAGGATTTCTGAGAAAATGAGAGATGCATTTTATCACCCCAATCTTTGAAACTCTGATCCTCCTTAGCTCTGATACGTCAACTAGGACAAACATGGACATAGAAAGAATAGAAAGAGATAGATTGATATTACTATCACTACTACTATCAATACTAATACCACTATCAATACTACTATCACTATTACTATCGCTACTGCTATCACTACTACTATCACTACTGCTATCAATACTACTATCACTACTACCACTATCAATACTACTACTATCACTATCGCTACTACTATCAATACTGCTATCACTGCTACTACCACTACTACTATCACTACTACTATCACTACTACCACTATCAATACTACTAGCACTACTACCACTATCAATACTACTAGCAATACTACTATCACTACTACTATCACTATTACTATCACCACTACTATCACTACTACTATCACTACTACTATCACTACTACTATCAATACTACTATCACTACTGTCACTACTGCCACTATCAATACGACTATCACTACTACTATCAATAATACCACGATCAATACTACTATCACTACTACTATCACTACTACCACTATCAATACTACTATCGCTACTACTATCAATACTACCACGATCAATACTACTATCACTACTACTATCACTACTACCACTATCAATACTACTATCACTACTACCACTATCACTACTGCTATCAATACTACCACGATCAATACTACGATCAATACTACTATCACTACTACCACTATCAATACTACTATCACTACTACCACTATCACTACTGCTATCAATACTACCACTACATACTACTACTGTCACTACTGCCACTATCAATACTACTATCGCTACTACTATCAATACTACCACGATCAATACTACTATCACTACTACTATCACTACTACCACTATCAATACTACTATCACTACTACCACTATCACTACTGCTATCAATACTACTATCACTACTGCCACTATCAATACTACTATCACTACTACTATCAATACTACTATCACTACTACCACTATCACAACTACCACTTCCAATACTACTATCACTACTACCACTATCAATACTACTATCACTACTACCACCATCAATACTACTATCACTACTACCACTATCAATACTACTATCACTACTACTATCAATACTACTATCAATACTACTATCACTACTACCACTATCAATACTACTATCACTACTACCACTATCAATACTACTATCACTACTACCACTATCAATACTACTATCACTACCGCTATCAATACTACTACCACTACTGCCACTATCAATACTACTATCACTACTACCACTATCACTACTACTATCACTACTACTATCAATACTACTATCTCTACTACCACTATCACTACTACTATCACTACTACCACTATCACTACTACTATCACTACCACCACTATCAATACTACTATCACTACTACCACTATCAATACTACTATAACTACTACTATCACTACTACTATCACTACTGCTATCAATACTACTATCACTACTGCCACTATCAATACTACTATCACTACTACTATCAATACTACTATCACTACTACCACTATCAATACTACTACTATTACTATCACTATCACTACTATTAAATCAATTCAAATCCAATTTTATTTGCCACATACACATGGTTAGCAGATGTTAATGCAAGTGTAGCGAAATGATTGTGCTTCTAGTTCCAACCATGCAGTAATAACCAACTGGGCGTGTAGGCTATTTGGCGCGTGTACAGTTATACTCTGACTACACCGCTCGCGAAAAATGCATTTAGAAATCTATGTTATTCAATTATTTCACCCACACTGCCCGCTCGCCGTCAACGAGCTAAAATAGAAAAAAATCTCATCTCCTCCTTGGTTTAAAGAAGCAGGTACCCACGTGCCATCTCCTCATTGGTTACACCCATGTGGGTGATTGAAATACGAACTTTTTTGCCGGTCGTCGTGGTAATACTATGAAAGTGTAGATGCCAATCACCATATAAGTTCAATGCTGAAAAAGCCTGGAAGGAGGAGAGATGACTTGAAACGATTCGGTTGGCCGCATGCCATACATGTTTAATGCTTTTCGACCTGTCCCCAAATGAATGTCATTGGTTCAGAGTTTATTTTGATATTTTAACCTGCGTGTCGTGATCGCGTTTGGTGGGACAAAACAAATGTATGCATGATAGTGCACGATGGCGCACGCGCACAGACTGTTTCGGTTCTATGTTAGGCCCTAAAGTTTAGGCTTATGCACTAATGCCAGATAGGTTTGTGTTCTGTGTTAGGCCCTAAAGTTTAGCCTAGATAGATATAAATTGCACAATAATTATACATTTTAGGGTATTGTTTTCTCTTTATTTAACCCGACCACCACCCACCCGCCCTTCATCCACACAATATTTCATGACCCTAAACCTGCCCGCTGCACATATACAGTGCCTTGCGAAAGTATTCGCCCAATTTTTCAGTTTTTGATTTGTTAAAAAGGTTTGAAATATCCAATAAATGTCGTTCCACTTCATGATTGTGTCCCACTTGTTGTTGATTCTTCACAAAAAAATACAGTTTTATATCTTTATGTTTGAAGCCTGAAATGTGGCAAAAGGTCGCAAAGTTCAAGGGGGCCGAATACTTTCGCAAGGCACTGTATAACTGCAGGGACTGCTGGTTATGAGCCAACCCGCATCACTACTGCACAGATAGAGCCCTACAGTATCTGTGCATGTGCCTGCTCCTGAGCCGTATCCATCCACTGGGACTCTTTACTGTGAAAGGTTTAAATGTTGCACAGATTATTTGGCATCCGTGCATTTTATTTCCCAGTTTGGCATCGTGGTTGATTTACTACACTGTAAAAGAAACACCTTCTGTTCCGTTTCTCCCTCATCACTTAATAAGCATCCTATAAAGGTAGCAGCTGTGAATGTATTTAAATGTTGGGACTGTGTTAAAGACGTAACACCACTAATTGACTTTAGCCTTTATCATTTCATGGTTATTGAAAGGTGACTGATTAGCCCAAACAGAACCAGCCGGCACCATACCACCCTGCATACCATTGCTTGCTTGCTTCTGAAGCTAATCAGGGTTGGTTCTGGTCAGTCCCTGGATGGGAGACCAGATGCTACTGGAAGTGGTGTTGGAGGGCCCGTTAAACGGGTGCCCATTAAACGGGTGTCCTGACTCTCTGAAGTCATTAAAGATCCCATGGCACTTATCGTAAGAGTAGGGGTGTTAACCCTGGTGTCCTGGCTAAATTCCCAATCTGGCCCTCAAACCATCACGGTCACCTAATAATCCCTACTTTACAATAGCCTCTTTCATCCCCCTCCTCTCCCCTGTAACTATTCCCCAGGTCATTGCTGTAAATGAGAACGTGTTCTCAGTCAACTTACCTGGTAAAATAACAGATAAAATTGTATGTCTTCTACTTCAAAATGGTGGATAATTTGAGCTGATGCTGAAAACAGTTATCCACATGTATAATTCATACTGTGTAGTATTACAACATTGGCAGCACATTTGATTAGTTCAAAAGCAGCAACTGTCTAACTAGCCTTAAAACGGTAATATCCTGTGGAGAATGTTAGGAGGCAGAATACAGTGTATCCACCTAGGACACGGTTAGATCTACAGGGGCCTATGAATTACCCCCCCCCCCTTGTTGCCTTACAAACTGTAATTTAAATAGGTTTTTTTGGGGGGGGGTGGGGGTTGTATCATTTGATTTACACAACATGCAACAATATTTTTTCTTGTGAAACAAACAAGAAATAACACACAAAAAACCAGAACTTGACCGTGCATAACTATTCACCCCCCCATAAGTCAATACTTTGTAGAGACACCTTTTGCAGCAATTACAGCTGCAAGTCTCTTGGGGTAGGTCTCTATAAGCTTGGCACATTAAGCCACTGGGATTTTTGCCCATTCTTCAAGGCAAAACTGCTCCAGCTCCTTCAAGTTGGATGGGTTCCGCTGGTGTACAGCAATCTTTAAGTCCTACCACAGATTCTCAATTGGATTGAGGTCTGAGCTTTGACTAGGCCATTCCAAGACATTTAAATGTTTTGCTTTAAACCACTCGAGTGTTTGTTTAGCAGTGTGCTTAGGGTCATTGTCCTGCTGGAAGGGGAACATCCGTCCCAGTCTCAAATCTCTTGAAGACTGAAACAGGTTTCCCTCAAGAATTTCCCTGTATTTAGCGCCATCCATCATTCCTTCAATTGTGACCAGTTTCCCAGTCCCTGCCGATGGAAAACATCCCCACAGCATGATGCTGCCACCACCATGCTTCACTGTGGGATGGTGCTCTCGGGGTGATGCGAGGTATTGGGTTTACGCCAGACATAACATTTTCCTTGATGGCCAAAAAGCTAAATTTGAGTCTCATCTGACCAGAGTACCTTCTTAGTCTCATCTGACCAGTCTCCCAGATGCCTTCTGGCGAACACCAAACGTGTTTACTTATTTTTGGGCTTTTTTCCGGCCACTCTTCTGTAAAGCCCAGCTCTGTGGAGTGTACGGTTTAAAGTGGTCCTATGGACAGATACTCCAATCTCCGCTGTAGAGCTTTGCAGCTCCTTCAGGCTTATCTTTGGTCTCTTTGTTGCCTCGGACTAATGCCCTCCTTGCCTGGTCCGAGAGTTTTTGTGGGCGGCCCTCTCTTGGCAGGTTTGTTTTGGTGCCATATTCTTGACATTTTTTAATAATGGATTTAATGGTGCTCCGTGGGATGTTCAAAGTTTCGGATATTTTTTTATAACCCAACCCTGATCTGTACTTCTCCACAACTTTGTCCCTGACCTGTTTGGAGAGCTCCTTGGTCTTCATGGTGCCACTTGCTTGGTGGTGACCCTTGCTTAGTGGTGTTGCAGACTCTGGGGCCTTTCAGAACAGAATACTGAGATCATGTGACAGATCATGTGACACTTAGATTGCACACAGGGAATTTATTGAACTAATGATGTGACTTCTGACGGTTAGTGGTTGCACCAGATCTTATTTAGGGGCCTCCTAGCAAAGGGGGTGAAAACATAGAATCATTTGTTTTGAAACAAGTTATTTTTTTCGTTTCATTTCACCAATTTGGACTATTTTGCGTATGTCCATTACATTAAATCCAAATAAAAAGGTTGTAACGCAACAAAATAGGAAAAATGTGCAAGGCACTGTACCCATAACTTCTGTAGGACACAGTTAGACCTACCCATAACTTCTGTAGGACACAGTTAGACCTACCCATAACTTCTGTAGGACACAGTTAGACCTACCCATAACTTCTGTAGGACACAGTTAGACCTACCCATAACTTCTGTAGGACACAGTTAGACCTACCCATAACTTCTGTAGGACACAGTTAGACCTACCCATAACTACTTTAGGACACAGTTAGACCTACCCATAACTACTATAGGACACAGTTAGACCTACCCATAACTACTGTAGGACACAGTTAGACCTACCCATAACTACTTTAGGACACAGTTAGACCTACCCATAACTACTATAGGACACAGTTAGACCTACCCATAACTACTGTAGGTCACAGTTATACCCATAACTACTGTAGGACACAGTTAGACCTACCCATAACTACTATAGGACACAGTTAGACCTACCCATAACTACTATAGGACACAGTTAGACCTACCCATAACTACTATAGGACACAGTTAGACCTACCCATAACTACTATAGGACACAGTTAGACCTACCCATAACTACTTTCTCTCACTGATGAAGTTTGTCACCACTGGTCTTGCACACACAAGCTGACAGGGGAGAATAATTGTCTTCTAGCTGACTTCCTGTCCATGTTGTGAGAGAGCTAGGTTGCAGTCGTTGCTTTCAGCTGAGGAAATGTTCTGTGCAGTAGCAGGTTGAAAGGGGCCTATATTTTCAGGTGGTTGGTTACAATGCTCAGCATTTCCTAGATGGAAACTCAGCGAAACCAACTGCCATTACCGATAGATCTGCATTCTGGATACTGGGAAATATAGCCTGTTAGATTACAGGATCCTATTTGGCCTATATGGAAGATGCTACTTGATTAATCCCTCAGAGGAGTAACCTTGCTCATATTGATGAGTTGATTGAGTTTCGGGAGGATCTCCAAGACCTTGGTATGATTTCACATCCAGATAGTTGACGATTGCCTTTTAGAGGAGTTTGACGGCTGTGGTATTGTATCTGATGAAAATTAGATCGTTTTTTTTCTGTATATTTGACAGATGTCCACCTGATCGTGTGTTCAATAGTAAGAGTGAGACATACTGTGGATGAGTACAGGTCAGGATGTGGTTACCAGAGTAGATGAGCTGTGCTGACATCTGGCAGTCATCGTCTGGTTTCATGGTTTCAACAGGATACCAGATATGTGAACAGCAGCCATGGTTTCGCTCTCAAGGGGAAAGTTCCGACATAAGAATAGGCCTTAATATGAAATAACCATAAACCAATATCCCTAGCTTAGAATGAATTGAGAGACACAGCATGTTTCTGGTATGAGCCGACTGCTTTTTACACAACTCGTTGTCTTGGTTTGTTTTTGAGGGCTTTCCGCAGTGGGAAGTCTGAGTCTGGTTATTACCAAGTCAATTGATCACCGAGCTGGCTATTATAAAACCAAAGGACTTCTGTCACAGAGAAATAGGGAGATGCTATGTGTCTACTGCTAGCAAGTTGTCCATTGAAGTCATTTGGTTTGCATAATATTCACAAACCTTGAGGTATTGAATTTTTAAATGATAGTTATTTTCAGGCTGTTTTTAGTTTTGTTACTGTCGAAACAGTAAGAAGGACTTGTTGATGTTGAAAGTTTGAACAGTAGTAGGTGGTGATGATTAACATGGGTAACCGGGATCCCAGGACTGATCCGGGAACACACTTCACATTTCCAGGAAAAATACAATGACCTGGGAAATTACAACAACAACAAAAATGTCCCAATGTGGCACTAATGCAATTCCACAAAATACACAACAGCAGCAGCAGATTAGCAAAAAATTAAATAGGACCTTATCCAAACAGGTTGTCCCATGGAAGCCTTTAACCGAGTGTATTTATTATTGATTTATTTCACACAAAGTCACCAGAAATACAAAGCACACGTATAATTGACACTGCCAGACTGCACACACGACCCGAATGCAGTTCATAAACCCTACAGGAAAAACCTTTACAATAACATGTTGCTCTCTGAGCTGATATTGTGACTCTTCAGACAGTCACATGTGATAGGCACAATTCACTACATAGAAATGGTTTGTCAAGATCGGTGTGTGGAAGACTGGCCTGCACAGAGCCCTGACCTCAACCCAACCAACACCTTTAGAATGAATTGGAACGCCGCCTGCGAGGCAGGCCTAATCGGCCAACATCAGTGCCCGACCTCAGAGTGGTGGCTGTTATAACAGCAAAGGGGGGACCAACTCCATTTTAATGGTCATGATTTTGGAATGAGATGTTCGACGAGCAGGTATCCACATACTGTTTCCACTCTTCATCTCCCCGTTAGTCATTAGCTTTTTTATTTAGAGTTTAGATTGTATTAGGATCCCCATTAACCGACGCCAATGGCAACATATAGTCTTACTGGGGTTCGACACATCTAGTCTTACTGGGGTTGCGACACATCTAGTCTTACTGGGGTTCGACACATCTAGTCTTACTGGGGTACGACACATCTAGTCTTACTGGGGTACGACACATCTAGTCTTACTGGGGTCCGACACATCTAGTCTTACTGGGGTCCGACACATCTAGTCTTACTGGGGTCCGACACATCTAGTCTTATTGGGGTCCGACACATCTAGTCTTACTGGGGTCCAACACATCTTATCTTACTGGGGTTCGGCACATCTTATCTTACTGGGGTCCGACACATCTAGTCTTACTGGGGTCCGACACATCTAGTCTTACTGGGGTACGACACATCTAGTCTTACTGGGGTTCGACACATCTAGTCTTACTGGGGTCCGACACATCTAGTCTTACTGGGGTCCAACACATCTTATCTTACTGGGGTTCGGCACATCTTATCTTACTGGGGTTCGACACATCTAGTCTTACTGGGGTCCGACACATAACGAAAAGCCATTACAAACAAAATACTTTACAATTTACATGTCATTTAAAGGGACATAGAGTTGATCAGGCTGTTGATTGTGGCCTGTGGAATGTTGTCCCACTCCTCTTCAACGGCTGTGCGAAACTGCTGGATATTGGCTGGAACTGGAACACGCTGTCATACATGTCGATCCAGAGCATCCCAAACATGCTCAATGTGTGACATGTCTGGTGAGTATGCAGGCCATGGAAGAACTGGGCCATTTTCAACTTCCAGGAAATGTGTACAGATCCTTGCGACATGGGGCTGTGCATTATCAGGCTGAAACATGAGGTGATGGCGGCAGATGAATGGCACGACAATGGGCCTCGTCACGGTATCTCTGGGCATTCAAATTTCCATAGATAAAATGGAATTGTGTTCGGTATCCGTAGCTTATGCCTGCCCATACCATAACCTGACCGCCACCTTTGGGCACTCTGTTCACAACGTCAACGGTTGTGAGGCTGGTTGGACGTACTGCCAAATTCTCTAAAATGACATTGTAGGCAGCTTATGGTAGAGAAATTAACTTTCAATTCTCTGGCAACAGCTCTGGTGGACATTCCTGCAGTCAGCATGTCAATGGCACTGCTCCCTCAAAACTTGAGCCATCTGTAGCATTGTGTTGTGTCATAAAACTGCACGTTTTAGTGAGATCACAGGTTCATCTGTGTAAGGATTATGCTGTTTAATGAGCTTCTTGATATGCCACACCTGTCAGGTGGATGGATTATGTTGGTTTTTAATGTTTTAAACACTTCCAATTTTTGGTGTGGCATGAGTGAGTGTGTAGTACTGCCTGTCTAGGGACTGGGAGAAGTGTGTACTGTCTAGTGAGTGTGTAGTACTGCCTGTCTAGGGACTGGGAGAAGTGTGTACTGTCTAGTGAGTGTGTAGTACTGCCTATCTAGGGACTGGGACTGGGAGAAGTGTGTACTGTCTAGTGAGTGTGTAGTACTGCCTGTCTAGGGACTGGGAGAAGTGTGTACTGTCTAGTGAGTGTGTAGTACTGCCTGTCTAGGGACTGGGAGAAGTGTGTACTGTCTAGTGAGTGTGTAGTACTGCCTGTCTAGGGACTGGGAGAAGTGTGTACTGTCTAGTGAGTGTGTAGTACTGCCTATCTAGGGACTGGGAGGAGTGTGTACTGTCTAGTGAGTGTGTAGTACTGCCTGTCTAGGGACTGGGAGAAGTGTGTACTGTCTAGTGAGTGTGTAGTACTGCCTATCTAGGGACTGGGAGGAGTGTGTACTGTCTAGTGAGTGTGTAGTACTGCCTGTCTAGGGACTGGGACTGGGAGAAGTGTGTACTGTCTAGTGAGTGTGTAGTACCGCCTGTCTAGGGACTGGGAGAAGTGTGTACTGTCTAGTGAGTGTGTAGTACTGCCTGTCTAGGGACTGGGAGAAGTGTGTACTGTCTAGTGAGTGTGTAGTACTGCCTGTCTAGGGACTGGGAGAAGTGTGTACTGTCTAGTGAGTGTGTAGTACTGCCTGTCTAGGGACTGGGAGAAGTGTGTACTGTCTAGTGAGTGTGTAGTACTGCCTGTCTAGGGACTGGGAGAAGTGTGTACTGTCTAGTGAGTGTGTAGTACTGCTTATCTAGGGACTGGGACTGGGAGAAGTGTGTACTGTCTAGTGAGTGTGTAGTACTGCCTGTCTAGGGACTGGGAGAAGTGTGTACTGTCTAGTGAGTGTGTAGTACTGCCTGTCTAGGGACTGGGAGAAGTGTGTACTGTCTAGTGAGTGTGTAGTACTGCCTGTCTAGGGACTGGGAGAAGTGTGTACTGTCTAGTGAGTGTGTAGGACTGCCTATCTAGGGACTGGGACTGGGAGGAGTGTGTACTGTCTAGTGAGTGTGTAGTACTGCCTGTCTAGGGACTGGGAGAAGTGTGTACTGTCTAGTGAGTGTGTAGTACTGCCTATCTAGGGACTGGGACTGGGAGGAGTGTGTACTGTCTAGTGAGTGTGTAGTACTGCCTGTCTAGGGACTGGGACTGGGAGAAGTGTGTACTGTCTAGTGAGTGTGTAGTACTGCCTGTCTAGGGACTGGGAGAAGTGTGTACTGTCTAGTGAGTGTGTAGTACTGCCTGTCTAGGGACTGGGAGAAGTGTGTACTGTCTAGTGAGTGTGTAGTACTGCCTGTCTAGGGACTGGGAGAAGTGTGTACTGTCTAGTGAGTGTGTAGTACTGCCTGTCTAGGGACTGGGAGGAGTGTGTACTGTCTAGTGAGTGTGTAGTACTGCCTGTCTAGGGACTGGGAGAAGTGTGTACTGTCTAGTGAGTGTGTAGTACTGCCTATCTAGGGACTGGGAGAAGTGTGTACTGTCTAGTGAGTGTGTAGTACTGCCTGTCTAGGGACTGGGAGAAGTGTGTACTGTCTAGTGAGTGTGTAGTACTGCCTGTCTAGGGACTGGGAGAAGTGTGTACTGTCTAGTGAGTGTGTAGTACTGCCTATCTAGGGACTGGGACTGGGAGAAGTGTGTACTGTCTAGTGAGTGTGTAGTACTGCCTATCTAGGGACTGGGAGAAGTGTGTACTGTCTAGTGAGTGTGTAGTACTGCCTGTCTAGGGACTGGGAGAAGTGTGTACTGTCTAGTGAGTGTGTAGTAGTGCCTATCTAGGGACTGGGACTGGGAGAAGTGTGTACTGTCTAGTGAGTGTTTAGTACTGCCTGTCTAGGGACTGGGAGAAGTGTGTACTGTCTAGTGAGTGTGTAGTACTGCCTATCTAGGGACTGGGAGGAGTGTGTACTGTCTAGTGAGTGTATAGTACTGCCTGTCTAGGGACTGGGAGAAGTGTGTACTGTCTAGTGAGTGTGTAGTACTGCCTATCTAGGGACTGGGACTGGGAGGAGTGTGTACTGTCTAGTGAGTGTGTAGTACTGCCTGTCTAGGGACTGGGACTGGGAGAAGTGTGTACTGTCTAGTGAGTGTGTAGTACTGCCTGTCTAGGGACTGGGAGAAGTGTGTACTGTCTAGTGAGTGTGTAGTACTGCCTGTCTAGGGACTGGGAGAAGTGTGTACTGTCTAGTGAGTGTGTAGTACTGCCTGTCTAGGGACTGGGAGAAGTGTGTACTGTCTAGTGAGTGTGTAGTACTGCCTGTCTAGGGACTGGGAGAAGTGTGTACTGTCTAGTGAGTGTGTAGTAGTGCCTATCTAGGGACTGGGACTGGGAGAAGTGTGTACTGTCTAGTGAGTGTGTAGTACTGCCTGTCTAGGGACTGGGAGAAGTGTGTACTGTCTAGTGAGTGTGTAGTACTGCCTGTCTAGGGACTGGGAGAAGTGTGTACTGTCTAGTGAGTGTGTAGTACTGCCTGTCTAGGGACTGGGAGAAGTGTGTACTGTCTAGTGAGTGTGTAGTACTGCCTATCTAGGGACTGGGAGGAGTGTGTACTGTCTAGTGAGTGTGTAGTACTGCCTGTCTAGGGACTGGGAGAAGTGTGTACTGTCTAGTGAGTGTGTAGTACTGCCTATCTAGGGACTGGGAGGAGTGTGTACTGTCTAGTGAGTGTGTAGTACTGCCTGTCTAGGGACTGGGACTGGGAGAAGTGTGTACTGTCTAGTGAGTGTGTAGTACCGCCTGTCTAGGGACTGGGAGAAGTGTGTACTGTCTAGTGAGTGTGTAGTACTGCCTGTCTAGGGACTGGGAGAAGTGTGTACTGTCTAGTGAGTGTGTAGTACTGCCTGTCTAGGGACTGGGAGAAGTGTGTACTGTCTAGTGAGTGTGTAGTACTGCCTGTCTAGGGACTGGGAGAAGTGTGTACTGTCTAGTGAGTGTGTAGTACTGCCTGTCTAGGGACTGGGAGAAGTGTGTACTGTCTAGTGAGTGTGTAGTACTGCTTATCTAGGGACTGGGACTGGGAGAAGTGTGTACTGTCTAGTGAGTGTGTAGTACTGCCTGTCTAGGGACTGGGAGAAGTGTGTACTGTCTAGTGAGTGTGTAGTACTGCCTGTCTAGGGACTGGGAGAAGTGTGTACTGTCTAGTGAGTGTGTAGTACTGCCTGTCTAGGGACTGGGAGAAGTGTGTACTGTCTAGTGAGTGTGTAGGACTGCCTATCTAGGGACTGGGACTGGGAGGAGTGTGTACTGTCTAGTGAGTGTGTAGTACTGCCTGTCTAGGGACTGGGAGAAGTGTGTACTGTCTAGTGAGTGTGTAGTACTGCCTATCTAGGGACTGGGACTGGGAGGAGTGTGTACTGTCTAGTGAGTGTGTAGTACTGCCTGTCTAGGGACTGGGACTGGGAGAAGTGTGTACTGTCTAGTGAGTGTGTAGTACTGCCTGTCTAGGGACTGGGAGAAGTGTGTACTGTCTAGTGAGTGTGTAGTACTGCCTGTCTAGGGACTGGGAGAAGTGTGTACTGTCTAGTGAGTGTGTAGTACTGCCTGTCTAGGGACTGGGAGAAGTGTGTACTGTCTAGTGAGTGTGTAGTACTGCCTGTCTAGGGACTGGGAGGAGTGTGTACTGTCTAGTGAGTGTGTAGTACTGCCTGTCTAGGGACTGGGAGAAGTGTGTACTGTCTAGTGAGTGTGTAGTACTGCCTGTCTAGGGACTGGGAGAAGTGTGTACTGTCTAGTGAGTGTGTAGTACTGCCTATCTAGGGACTGGGACTGGGAGAAGTGTGTACTGTCTAGTGAGTGTGTAGTACTGCCTATCTAGGGACTGGGAGAAGTGTGTACTGTCTAGTGAGTGTGTAGTACTGCCTGTCTAGGGACTGGGAGAAGTGTGTACTGTCTAGTGAGTGTGTAGTAGTGCCTATCTAGGGACTGGGACTGGGAGAAGTGTGTACTGTCTAGTGAGTGTTTAGTACTGCCTGTCTAGGGACTGGGAGAAGTGTGTACTGTCTAGTGAGTGTGTAGTACTGCCTATCTAGGGACTGGGAGGAGTGTGTACTGTCTAGTGAGTGTATAGTACTGCCTGTCTAGGGACTGGGAGAAGTGTGTACTGTCTAGTGAGTGTGTAGTACTGCCTATCTAGGGACTGGGACTGGGAGGAGTGTGTACTGTCTAGTGAGTGTGTAGTACTGCCTGTCTAGGGACTGGGACTGGGAGAAGTGTGTACTGTCTAGTGAGTGTGTAGTACTGCCTGTCTAGGGACTGGGAGAAGTGTGTACTGTCTAGTGAGTGTGTAGTACTGCCTGTCTAGGGACTGGGAGAAGTGTGTACTGTCTAGTGAGTGTGTAGTACTGCCTGTCTAGGGACTGGGAGAAGTGTGTACTGTCTAGTGAGTGTGTAGTACTGCCTGTCTAGGGACTGGGAGAAGTGTGTACTGTCTAGTGAGTGTGTAGTAGTGCCTATCTAGGGACTGGGACTGGGAGAAGTGTGTACTGTCTAGTGAGTGTGTAGTACTGCCTGTCTAGGGACTGGGAGAAGTGTGTACTGTCTAGTGAGTGTGTAGTACTGCCTGTCTAGGGACTGGGAGAAGTGTGTACTGTCTAGTGAGTGTGTAGTACTGCCTGTCTAGGGACTGGGAGAAGTGTGTACTGTCTAGTGAGTGTGTAGTACTGCCTATCTAGGGACTGGGAGGAGTGTGTACTGTCTAGTGAGTGTGTAGTACTGCCTGTCTAGGGACTGGGAGAAGTGTGTACTGTCTAGTGAGTGTGTAGTACTGCCTATCTAGGGACTGGGAGGAGTGTGTACTGTCTAGTGAGTGTGTAGTACTGCCTGTCTAGGGACTGGGACTGGGAGAAGTGTGTACTGTCTAGTGAGTGTGTAGTACCGCCTGTCTAGGGACTGGGAGAAGTGTGTACTGTCTAGTGAGTGTGTAGTACTGCCTGTCTAGGGACTGGGAGAAGTGTGTACTGTCTAGTGAGTGTGTAGTACTGCCTGTCTAGGGACTGGGAGAAGTGTGTACTGTCTAGTGAGTGTGTAGTACTGCCTGTCTAGGGACTGGGAGAAGTGTGTACTGTCTAGTGAGTGTGTAGTACTGCCTGTCTAGGGACTGGGAGAAGTGTGTACTGTCTAGTGAGTGTGTAGTACTGCTTATCTAGGGACTGGGACTGGGAGAAGTGTGTACTGTCTAGTGAGTGTGTAGTACTGCCTGTCTAGGGACTGGGAGAAGTGTGTACTGTCTAGTGAGTGTGTAGTACTGCCTGTCTAGGGACTGGGAGAAGTGTGTACTGTCTAGTGAGTGTGTAGTACTGCCTGTCTAGGGACTGGGAGAAGTGTGTACTGTCTAGTGAGTGTGTAGTACTGCCTATCTAGGGACTGGGACTGGGAGAAGTGTGTACTGTCTAGTGAGTGTGTAGTACTGCCTGTCTAGGGACTGGGAGAAGTGTGTACTGTCTAGTGAGTGTGTAGTACTGCCTGTCTAGGGACTGGGAGAAGTGTGTACTGTCTAGTGAGTGTGTAGTACTGCCTGTCTAGGGACTGGGAGAAGTGTGTACTGTCTAGTGAGTGTGTAGTACTGCCTGTCTAGGGACTGGGAGGAGTGTGTACTGTCTAGTGAGTGTGTAGTACTGCCTGTCTAGGGACTGGGAGAAGTGTGTACTGTCTAGTGAGTGTGTAGTACTGCCTGTCTAGGGACTGGGAGGAGTGTGTACTGTCTAGTGAGTGTGTAGTACTGCCTGTCTAGGGACTGGGAGAAGTGTGTACTGTCTAGTGAGTGTGTAGTACTGCCTATCTAGGGACTGGGACTGGGAGGAGTGTGTACTGTCTAGTGAGTGTGTAGTACTGCCTGTCTAGGGACTGGGACTGGGAGAAGTGTGTACTGTCTAGTGAGTGTGTAGTACTGCCTGTCTAGGGACTGGGACTGGGAGGAGTGTGTACTGTCTAGTGAGTGTGTAGTACTGCCTGTCTAGGGACTGGGAGAAGTGTGTACTGTCTAGTGAGTGTGTAGTACTGCCTATCTAGGGACTGGGACTGGGAGGAGTGTGTACTGTCTAGTGAGTGTGTAGTACTGCCTGTCTAGGGACTGGGAGAAGTGTGTACTGTCTAGTGAGTGTGTAGTACTGCCTATCTAGGGACTGGGACTGGGAGGAGTGTGTACTGTCTAGTGAGTGTGTAGTACTGCCTATCTAGGGACTGGGAGAAGTGTGTACTGTCTAGTGAGTGTGTAGTACTGCCTGTCTAGGGACTGGGACTGGGAGGAGTGTGTACTGTCTAGTGAGTGTGTAGTACTGCCTGTCTAGGGACTGGGACTGGGAGGAGTGTGTACTGTCTAGTGAGTGTGTAGTACTGCCTGTCCAGGGACTGGGACTTGGAGAAGTGTGTACTCTGTAGTGAGTGTGTAGTACTGCCTATCTAGGGACTGGGAGAAGTGTGTACTGTCTAGTGAGTGTGTAGTACTGCCTGTCTAGGGACTGGGAGAAGTGTGTACTGTCTAGTGAGTGTGTAGTACTGCCTGTCTAGGGACTGGGACTGGGAGGAGTGTGTACTCAGTGTACTCCACTGAGTGTGTACTCCACTGAGTATGTACTCCACTGAGTGTGTACTGTCTAGTGAATGTGTACTCCACTGAGTGTGTACTGTCTAGTGAATGTGTACTCCACTGAGTGTGTACTGTCTAGGGAATGTGTACTCCACTGAGTGTGTACTCCACTGAGTATGTACTCCACTGAGTGTGTACTGTCTAGTGAATGTGTACTCCACTGAGTGTGTACTGTCTAGTGAATGTGTACTCCACTGAGTGTGTACTGTCTAGTGAATGTGTACTCCACTGAGTGTGTACTCCACTGAGTATGTACTCCACTGAGTGTGTACTGTCTAGTGAATGTGTACTCCACTGAGTGTGTACTCCACTGAGTGTGTACTCCACTGAGTATGTACTCCACTGAGTGTGTACTCCACTGAGTGTGTACTGTCTAGTGAATGTGTACTCCACTGAGTGTGTACTGTCTAGTGAATGTGTACTCCACTGAGTGTGTACTCCACTGAGTGTGTACTCCACTGAGTATGTACTCCACTGAGTGTGTACTCCACTGAGTGTGTACTCCACTGAGTGTGTACTGTCTAGTGAGTTTGTACTACAGTATTATGTAACAGATTAGTGTTGAGGGAAGGAGGCTGTAATCAAATGAAACAAGATAACAGATGGGCATTGAGCCTGCGGAAACAACAAGGAGTAGCTAATCCTTTGTGGAATACTAAGCTACCAGTACGACACCGTTGAAAGGGGTTTCTGAAGCCTATCTGTATCTTTCAACAGCTGGAATTTCATAGTAGTCTATGTGATGTTCTTCCACATTGTCATTTTTAGCCTTTATAGTTAATATTCTATGTTACCGAGGTCAAGAAAGCATTTTATTTTGTACTTATGTCAGCTCTCGCTCTCCCCCCGTCTCCCCAGCAGGTGGTCTAGTCACAGCTGATGAGTGTGATGATGATGATGATGATGGGAGGAGGCTACTGCAGCCGAAGGTGCAGCCCCCCACGCCAGTGCTAGTATCCTTCTCCAGTCTCCAACCCCTGGTTCCTCTGCCAGCCTTGGTCCCACTTGGCACCACCTCTGGCCCCACCATGGCTAACCACCTGGAGCTTCTCAATGAGCTGCAGCAGCTGGACAAGGTGCCTAGCCTGGAGCGCCTGAGGGCTGCCCAAAAGCGCCGCACACAGCAGTTGAAGAGATGGGCCGTGTACGAGAAGGAGATGCAGAACAAGAAACGCAAGGCGGAAAAGAGAAGGAACGCTAATCATGCCACCGCCATGGAGGCTAAACGGCACGTATCGTTTGCTGCTAGTGTGGCGCTGCTAGAGGCCTCGGCACGGAACGATCCTGAAGAAGGTAAGAGGACAGGAGGAGAGAACACACACACACCCTATCTCCTCATCCTATCACATATGGTGGAGAATGCAGGCACACACACACACACACACACAAACACAAAATTAACCATGTAAAAGAAATTTTTTTTTGCCTAACGAGCATCAGAGCACCCCAATCAATAAGAAGAAATCCAGGGTCAGAGAAACCACAAACCATTAGTTGGGTTGACTGTCAAAAGAGCTCATTCCACTCCAAATGAATCATCCCAAGGTCCCTCATTAGGTTTTAAAGAGCCCCTGAACATGCTGATTGGCATGTGTTTTTCTGTTGCAAATTAGAAAAACAAGATATCAGTCTCGGAGGTGTTTCCTGACCGATTCAGTTTGGTTAATGATGATTGTCCCTCATGAGACACTGTAGGAAGCTTATTTCACTTCCTTAAAATCTCCAGAATGAATCTAAGATATCTTAGAAATTTGTAATTAATTTAGAATTTTTGTACGAGGATGTTTTAGTTTTTGTGCAGTATTTCTTATGTAAACAGTCAGAGCTGTTGGGCATGTCTGTCTCACGGTCTATGCTATTGGATAGAGAGCGATCACCGCAGCTGTTCACCCCATGTTAGTGGGCAAATGGACATTGTCAAATAATAAAAAAATAAAAAAATGTACCCAGTGAGATGCACATATGTTCCAAACTCAGTGTTGGATGAGATTGACTTTATAACTAAAATGATCCTATTTACACTTTGTTACTGACTCATATCGATACCACAGGCTGTTTTCAAAGGGATTTGTTGCTTTTTAAAGGCAGTCGCTCTTTAACAGAAGGAGTAGTCACAGGTGTTATTCTACAGATGAAGTCCAGTCAGTATGATGCTGCTACAATTATGCTGAACAAACGCAACATGCAACAATTTCATTGATTTTACTGAGTTTGTATTTGTATTTATTATGGATCCCCATTAGTTCCTTGCAGCTACTCTTCCTGAGGTTTATTAGGGATCCCCATTAGTTCCTGCAGCTACTCTTCCTGGGGTTTATTAGGGATCCCCATTAGTTCCTGCCAAGGCAGCAGCTACTCTTCCTGGGGTTTATTAGGGATCCCCATTAGTTCCTGCCAAGGCAGCAGCTACTCTTCCTGGGGTTTATTAGGGATCCCCATTAGTTCCTGCCAAGGCAGCAGCTACTCTTCCTGGGGTTTATTATTGATCCCCATTAGTTCCTGCAAAGGCAGCAGCTACTCTTCCTGGGGTTTATTAAGGAAATCAGTCAATTTAAATAAATAAATTAGGCCCTAATCTATGGATTTCACATGAGTGTGCAGGGGCGCAGCAATGGGTGGGCCTGGGAGGACATAGGCCCACCCACTAGGGAGCCAGGCCCAGCCAATCAGAATGAGTTTTTCACCATAAAAGGGCTTTATTACAGACAGAAATAGTCCTCAGTTTCATCAGCTGTCTGTGTGGCTGGTCTCAGACGATCCCGCAGGTGAAGAAGCCGGATGTGGAGGTCCTGGGCTGGCGTGGTTACACAAGGTCTGCGGTTGTGAGGCCGGTTGAACGTACTGCCAAATTCTCTAAAACGATGCTGGAGGCTTACGGTAGTGAAATCCACTTTCAATTCTCTGGCAATAGCTCTGGACATTCCAGCAGTCAGCATGCCAATTGCACGCTCCCTGAAAACTTGAGACATCTGTGGCATTGTATTGTGTGTCAAAACTGCACATTTTCGAGTGGCCTTTTATTGTCCCCAGCACAAGGTGCATTTGTGTAATGATAATGCTGTTTAATGGAAAAGGAGAAATGCTCTTTTTTGGTACATATGGAACATTTCTGGGGTCTTTTATTTCAGTTCATGAAACATGGGACCAACACTTTACAGATTGTGTTTCTATTTTCTTCAGTATCGATTTAGCTAGAGGGTAATACTGCCCAGTTGTTCAGACTTCCAGCAACCTATTTCCTATGTAGTCCACTACTTTCGACTAGGGCCAATGGCACCCTTTTTCCTATGTAGTGCTGTACTTTCTACTAGGGCCAATGGCACCCTATTTCCTATGTAGTGCACAACTTTCGACTAGGGTCAATTTCACCCTATTTCCTATGTAGTGCACTATTTTTGGCACAGTCAATGGAAATTCAAACATTGCAGATTTGTAAAATGAATTTTTTATGCAACTGCATACTAATCAGTAACCAATGTATATATACAACTGACCTGTATGCTTATACCTTAGATGTCCTCATGCTCTCTCGCAGCTTGGATAGACACTTTGTGCCACATAATACAATCAGTCCATCGACAAAACGATAGCTCACTAGGGATTGTTTCATTATGCAGACAGTGCAGTCTAGCTTATCTATAGCTATATACAGTATTTAGGAACTCTGACTCCTCGCTGTCAGGGCTATCCGTCTCATCACTTGTAGGCTCACCAATGTTCACAGAAGGGGGTCGCGGCCGCTGGGTCTATGGCAGTCGTCAGCTTGGTTTCGGGAAGAGGAGTTGGAGAGCCCGCACTCTCTCTAGAGCAGGGATGGGCAACTTTGATGGGTTTGGGGTCACAAAACAACGTAATTCATCACAAGGGGCCGCCATGGTTGCCATGTACCCACATCGCCCCTCCCCCACCTTGTGGGGGAGTGGCAGTATTGAGTAGCTTGGATGAATAAGGTGCCCAGAGTAAACTACCTGCTTCTGATGCCCAGTTGCTAATATATGCATATTATTAGTCGATTTGGATAGGAAACACTCTGAAGTTTCTAAAACTCTTTGAATGATGTCTGTGAGTATAACAGAACTCATATGGTAGGCAAAAACCTGAGAAAAAATCCAACCAGGAAGTGGGAAATTGGAGGTTTGTAGTTTTTCAACAAATTTCCTATCGAAGTTACAATAGGATATTGGTCATATTGCACTTCCTAAGGCTTCCACTAGATGTCAACAGTCTTTAGAACCTTGTTTGATGCTTCTACTGTGAGGTGGGGGCGAATGAGAGGGGTAGTCAGAGGTCTGGCAGAGAGCCACGAGCTCAGTCTTGCGCGTTCACGTGAGAGTTAGCTTGAGTTCCATTGCATTTCTACAGACAAAGGAATTCTCTGGTTGGAACATTTATTGAAGATTTATGATAAAAACATCCTAAAGATTGATTCTATACATCGTCTGACATGTTTCTGTGAACTGTAATATAACTTTTCATCTGAACTTTCGCATGGACTTGCCTGCACGTCGTGAGTTTGGATTGTGTACTAAACGTGCAAACAAAAATGAGGTACACACAAGTACTACACAACATGGTATCTGTTTGGGTTGTTTTGGTCTCTGAGCACTGTACTCAGATTATAGCATAGTGTGCTTTTTCAGTAAAGCTTTTTTGAAATCTGACACAGCGGTTGCATTAAGGAGAAGTTTATCTACAGTTCCATGTATAACACTTGTATTTTCATCAACATTTATAATGAGTATTTCTGTAAATTGATGTGGCTCTGCAAAATCACCCAATGTTTTTGGAACTACTGAACATAACGCGCCAATGTATACTGAGATTTTTGGATATAAATATGAACTTTATCGGAAAAAAATATACATGTATTGTGTAACATGAAGTCCTATGAGTGCCATCTGATGAAGATCAAAGGTTAGTGATTAATTTTCTCTCTATTTCTGCTTTTTGTGACTCCTCTCTTTGGCTGGAAAAATGGCTGTGTTTATCTGTGACTAGGTGCTGCATAATCGTTTGGTGTGCTTTCGCCGTAAACCCTATTTGAAATCAGACACTGTGGTGGGATTAACAAGAAGTGTATATTTAAGATGGTGTTGAATACTTGTATGTTTAAGTCATTTTAATTATGAGATTTCTGTTGTTTGAATTTGGAGCCCTACACTTTCACTGGCTGTTGTCATATCGATCCCGTTAGCTGGATCTCAGCCCAAATAGGTTTTAAAGGAGGCCTGTAGCACCTACAGATTAAACACTATGGAGTCTTAAAGGAGACCTGTAACACCTACAGATTAAACACTATGGAGTCTTAAAGGAGACCTGTAGCACCTACAGATTAAACACCATGGAGTCTTAAAGGAGGCCTGTAGCACCTACAGATTAAACACTATGGAGTCTTAAAGGAGACCTGTAGCACCTACAGATTAAACACTATGGAGTCTTAAAGGAGACCTGTAACACCTACAGATTAAACACTATGGAGTCTTAGAGGACTGGGTTAAGCTAGAATGCCATAAATATGCCAATTTTGATCAATTAAACTCAGTGACCAGTTTATTAGGTGTAACACCCCGTTCACAAAAATGGCTCGCTCCTACAGACAGTGAGTCACGTGGCTTGCTATATATATCAGGCATTCAGTTACTGTTCGATTGAATGTTAGAATGGGCAAAACAAGGGACATAAGTGACTCTGAGCATGGTATGTTTGTCGGTGAAGGAAAAACAGCCAACAAGTGCTCAGCATATGTAGGAACTCCTTCAAGACTGTTGGTAAAGCATTCCAGGTGAAACTGGTTGAGAGAATGCCAAGAGTGTGCGAATCAAGGCAAAGTGTGACTATTTGAAGAATCTCAAATATAAAATATATTTTGATTTGTTTGACACTTTTTTGGTTACTACATGATTCCATATGTGCTATTTCATAGTTTTGATGTCTTCACTATTATTCTACAATGTAGAAAATAGTACAAATAAAGAAAAACCTTTGAATTAGTAGGTGTTTGAAACCTTTTGACCGGTAGTGTATGTTTGTTGTTGCCCGGTGTTGAAACGCTGAAAGCTGAACGAGAGACCTCGGTTTATTGTTTTTGTAAAGCTGTGTTTTTCTATACTTTAGTTTTGGATCCAGCGGCTCTGTTGGGCTTAGTTGCTGTGAGCACTGCTGTCTGTCCTGGAATCCTGCCAGATTCCGCGTAGGGGAAGAGACACGGAAGCCCAGCTAGCGTAGCTGCCTCGGCGGTCTAAAATGGAGGCCGCTATTGAACATTTCCAGCGCTGCAGGAGCTGTGTATACTTTGCTTTGTTCCGGGACAATGTGGACCGCGCTTACTTTCAATGTAGCAACTGCTTGCATGCGGAGGACTACAGGGGCGAAGTGGCTACTCTTAACAAGCTAGTAGCAAACCTACACAAGCAACTGGGGAATCCACGCCCGCATACTTTTTCTTCGCTCTGGTCTGGTGGAAGTGTTGCCACCTTGTCGGTTCTCCACAGCCGACTGGCCGGCGTTCAGCAGGGTTCCATCCCTGAAGGGGTCTCCTCCTTCCCTGGAGAACGGAGCTGTTCTCGACCCAGCCAACCAGCCATGGAGATACGTCACTCGCCGTGGAAGTCGAAGAACGTTTCCTCTGGCAACGGGGGTCTCCTTGGAGATGTTGAGCCCGGACCTGACACAGACCAGAAACTGCTTTGCCACCCTGAATCCAGAGATTCTTCCTTGAGGGCTTCCCATTCAAGATCTGATCCAGAGGTGTCTTTATCCTCTGTTCTGTCTTCCTTTCCGGTGGCTTCTTCCTTAGGTTCATATCCTCTGAGCTCCCACCTTCATAAGACCGTGAGGCTGCCTGAGAGACCGGCCCATTCAACATCACCAGCTGTCATCATAGGCAGCTCTATGGAGAGAAACATCTCGGTCCCTAAGGCAAAAACCCTGTGTTACCCAGGAGCACGAGCACAAGACATAACAATGCTGCTTCAGACTGTTCTACCACAGGAGCAGGAGTACAGGACATAACAAGGCTGTTTCAGACTGTTCTACCACAGGAGCACGAGCACAGAACATAACAAGGCTGCTTCAGACTGTTCTACCACAGGAGCACGAGTACAGGACATAACAAGGCTGCTTCAGACTGTTCTACCACAGGAGCACGAGCACAGAACATAACAAGGCTGTTTCAGACTGTTCTACCACAGGAGCACGAGCACAGAACATAACAACGCTGTTTCAGACTGTTCTACCACAGGAGCACGAGCACAGAACATAACAAGGCTGCTTCAGACTGTTCTACCACAGGAGCACGAGTACAGGACATAACAAGGCTGCTTCAGACTGTTCTACCACAGGAGCACGAGCACAGAACATAACAAGGCTGTTTCAGACTGTTCTACCAAAGGAGCACGAGTACAGGACATAACAAGGCTGCTTCAGACTGTTCTACCACAGGAGCACGAGTACAGGACATAACAAGGCTGCTTCAGACTGTTCTACCACAGGAGCACGAGTACAGGACATAACCAAGCTGCTTCAGACTGTTCTACCACAGATGCCGGGAGCTGACACTGTCGTAGTCCATGTGGGGTCAAACGACACCAGGAGGGCTAGCTCGGAACATTTGATAGATAGCCAATCATTTCAGTCCAGTACCATCGTTGGGCCGTGGTTGTGAAAAATTCAGCATTACACATCTGGCTAAAATATTACTGTAGCTCTGCTGGAGTCACTTTTATAAATAACTTTGACACCTTCTGGAAACAGAAGATACTCTACAGGATCGACGGAGTCCATCCAAATCATCTTGGCTCCTGGACGCTGTCCATGCATTTCAAGGCTGCGTTGAAACAATGACTTATCAATGACGCAAGACCAGCTCAGGTAATCCTTAACGTTGTGACAATGGGTCGTCATAATGCTGCATCAAATGTACGTTATCCTAGGGGCGTTGACAGACACAATGTAAGTAACTACATTTATGTCCCTCTAATTGCCCTGAATACCTCTGTTGATCCTTCAGCTATTGTAAGCAGTAGTCATGAGCCTATGAACCAGAGTTATACTGTTAGCACTGAGGTGGTGTGCCCTAATAGGAAGACCACTTTGTACAGCTCACCCTGCACTATCAGCTCCAATATAAATAACATGAGCATGTCTACTTCTGATAAGCCTCCCAGTAAAGCATTAAAAACAATCAAGCAACCCAGAAAAATGCTAAAAATAGCCCATATTTAACACATGCAGCCTGAGAACCAAGGTCCATGAAGTCAATAACTTGCTTGTAACGGATGACATTCATCTCTGAAACTCACTTAGATAATACGTTTGATGAAACAGTGGTAGCAATACATGGTTATAACATCTACCGGAAAGACATAAATGCTAAAATGGGGCGGTGTTGCGGTCTAATCAAATCAAATGTATTTATAAAGCCCTTCTTACATCAGCTGGTATCTCAAAGTGCTGTACAGAAACCCAGCCTAAAACCCCACACAGCAAGCAAGGCAGGTGTAGAAGCACAGTGGCTAGGAAAAACTCCCTAGAAAGGCCAAAACCTAGGAAGAAACCTAGAGAGGAACCAGGCTATGAGGGGTGTCCAGTCCTCTTCTGGCTGTGCTGGGTGGAGATTTTAACAGAACATGGCCAAGATGTTAAAATGTTCATAAATGACCAGCATGGTCAAATAATAATAATCACAGTGGTTGTCGAGGGTGCAACAGGTCAGCACCTCCTAAATGTATGTTGGCTTTTCATAGCTGATCATTCAGAGTATCTCTACCGCTCCTGCTGTCTCTAGAGAGTTGAAAACAGCAGGTCTGGGACAGGTAGCGCGTCCGGTGAACAGGTCAGGGTTCCATAGCCACAGGCAGAACAGTTGAATCTGGAGCAAGCAGCACGGCCAGGTGGACTGGGGATAGCAAGGAGTCATCATGCCAGGTAGCCCTGAGGCATGGTCCTAGGGCACAGGTCCTCCGAGAGAGAGAAAGAAAGAGAGAATTAGAGAGAGCATACTTAAATTCACACAGGACACCTGATAAGACAGGAGAAATACTCCAGATATAAAAGACTGACCCCCCGACACATAAACTACTGCAGCATAAATACTGAATGCTGAGACAGGAGGGGTCAGGAGACACTGTGGACCGATCCGATGATACCCCCGGACAGGGCCAAACAGGCAGGATATAACCCCACCCTTTGCCAAAGCACAGCCCCCACACCACTAGAGGGATATCTTCAACCACCAACTTACCATCCTGAGACAAGGCCGAGTATAGCCCGCAAAGATCTCCGCCACGGCACAACCCAAGGGGGGGCGCCAACCCGAACAGGAAGGCCACGTCAGTGACTTAACCCACTCAAGTGATGCACCCCTCTTAGGGACGGCATGGAAGAGCACCAGTAAGCCAGTGACTCAGCCCCTGTAATAGGGTTAGAGGCAGAGAATCCCAGTGGAGAGAGGGGAACCGGCCAGGCAGAGACAGCAAGGGCGGTTCGTTGCTCCAGAGCCTTTCCGTTCACCTTCCCACTCCTGGGCCAGACTACACTCAATCATATGACCCACTGAAGAGATGAGTCTTCTGTAAAGACTTAAAGGTTGAAACCGAGTTTGCATCTCTCACATGGATAGACATGTGAGATAAAAATTCCATTCCATAAAAATGGAGCTCTATAGGAGAGAGACCTACCTCCAGCTGTTTGCTTAGAAATTCTAGGGACAATTAGGAGGCCTGCGTCTTGTGACCATAGCGTACGTATAGGTATGTACGGCAGGACCAAATCGGAAAGATAGGTAGGAGCAAGCCCAAGTAATGCTTATTCAGAACCACAGTCCTGTAAAGCTTAGAGACGATCTACTGTTAAATACTGTTGAAGTAATATGGCTACATGTTCATCTGCCTCAACTAAAGTCCATTCTGGTGGGAAACTGCTATAGATCACCAAGTGCTAAGTCAGTATCTGGATAACATGTATGAAATGCTAAATGTGATATTAACAGAGAAGTATATTTTCTGGGTGATTTAAATATTGACTGGCTGCCCTCTCAAGAAAAAACGTCAAACTGTAACCAGTGCCTGCAACCTGGTTCAGGTTGTCAGTCAACCTACCAGGCTAGTTACAAACAGCACAGGAATGACATCATCAACATGTATCGATCACATCTTTACTAACGCTGCAGAAATGTGATTTAAAGCCGTATCCAGATCCATAGGATGTAGTGATCACAATATAGTAGCCCATATCTAGGAAAACCAAAGTTCCTAAGGCTGGGCCTATTATAGTGAATAAGAGGTCATACAATACGTTTTGTAGTGATTCCTATGTTGATGATGTAAAGAATATTTGTTGGTCTGTGGTAATAAGCATTCACCCATTACGAACATGACTGTAAAAACTGTTAAATCTCCTTGGATTGATGAGGAATTGAAAAAAATTATGTTTGAGAGGGATGAGACAAAAGGTCTGGCCGCCCCAACTGATCGACAAACATACTGAAAATTAAGAAATCATGTGACTAAATTAAAATAAACTACTATGAAACAAAGATAAATGCGATAAAAACTGATAGTAAAAAGCTTGGAGCACCTAAAATTGAGTTTGGGGGAAAAAAAGCCAACTCGGCTCCATCATTCATTGAATCAGATGGCTCATTCAATCAAAGCCCACTGACATTGCCAACTACTTTAATGACTTTTTCATTGGCAAGATAAGCAAACTTAGGGATGACATGCCAGCAACAAACACTAACACTACACATCCAAGTATATCGGACCAAATTATGAAAGACAAGAAATGTACTTTTGATTCCGTAAAGTCAGTGTGGAAGAGGTGAATTCTGTTTTGCTGTTTTGTTGTCTGGGGTCTGACAAGCCACCGGGGTCTGACAATCTGGATGGAAAATTACTGAGGATAATAGCGAACTATATTGCCACCCCAGCTTTTGACATTATCGATCATAGTCTGCTGCTGGAAACACATATGTGTTAATGGCTTTACACCCCCTGCTATAATGTGGATACAGTGTTACCTGTCTAACAGAACACAGAGGGTGTTATGGCTTTTCACCCCCTGCTATAATGTGGAGGAAGAGTTACCTGTCTAACAGAACACAGAGGGTGTTGTGGCTTTACACCCCCTGCTATAATGTGGATACAGTGTTACCTGTCTAACAGAACACAGAGGGTGTTCTGGCTTTACACCCCCTGCTATAATGTGGATGAAGAGTTACCTGTCTAACAGAACACAGAGGGTGTTATGGCTTTACACCCCCTGCTATAATGTGGATGAAGAGTTACCTGTCTAACAGAACACAGAGGGTGTTATGGCTTTACACCCCCTGCTATAATGTGGATGAAGAGTTACCTGTCTAACAGAACACAGAGGGTGTTCTTCAATGGAAGCCTCTCCAACATCATCCAGGTAGAATCAGGAATTCCTCTGTTTAGGTCCCTTGCTTCTTTCAATCTTTACTAACGATATGTCTTGAGCTTTGAGTAAGGCCAGTGTGTCTCAGTATGCAGATGACTCAACACTATACACGTCAGCTACTACCACGACTGAAATGACTGCAACACTTAACAAAGAGCTGCGGTTAGTTTCAAAATGGGTAGCAAGGAATAAGCTAGTGCTAAATATGTCCAAAACTAAAATAAGTCATGTGGAAATTGAGCAAGTTGAGGTGACCAAACTGCTTGTAAACTGTCATGGTCAAAACATATTGATACAACAGTTGCTCAGATGGGGGGGAAGTCTGTCCATAATAAAGTGCTGCTCTGCCTTCTTAACAACACTATCAACAAGGCAGGTCCTACAGGCCCTAGTTTCTACCTTCTTAACAACACTATCAACAAGGCAGGTCCTACAGGCCCTAGTTTCTACCTTCTTAACAACACTATCAACAAGGCAGGTCCTACAGGCCCTAGTTTCTACCTTCTTAACAACACTATCAACAAGGCAGGTCCTACAGGCCCTAGTTTCTACCTTCTTAACAACACTATCAACAAGGCAGGTCCTACAGGCCCTAGTTTCTACCTTCTTAACAACACTATCAACAAGGCAGGTCCTACAGGCCCTAGTTTCTACCTTCTTAACAACACTATCAACAAGGCAGGTCCTACAGGCCCTAGTTTCTACCTTCTTAACAACACTATCAACAAGGCAGGTCCTACAGGCCCTGGTTTCTACCTTCTTAACAACACTATCAACAAGGCAGGTCCTACAGGCCCTAGTTTCTGCCTTCTTAACAACACTATCAACAAGGCAGGTCCTACAGGCCCTAGTTTCTACCTTCTTAACAACACTATCAACAAGGCAGGTCCTACAGGCTCTAGTTTCTACCTTCTTAACAACACAATCAACAAGGCAGGTCCTACAGGTCCTAGTTTCTACCTTCTTAACAACACTATCAACAAGGCAGGTCCTACAGGCCCTAGTTTCTACCTTCTTAACAACACTATCAACAAGGCAGGTCCTACAGGCCCTAGTTTCTACCTTCTTAACAACACAATCAACAAGGCAGGTCCTACAGGCCCTAGTTTCTACCTTCTTAACAACACAATCAACAAGGCAGGTCCTACAGGCCCTAGTTTCTACCTTCTTAACAACACTATCAACAAGGCAGGTCCTACAGGCTCTAGTTTCTACCTTCTTAACAACACAATCAACAAGGCAGGTCCTACAGGTCCTAGTTTCTACCTTCTTAACAACACTATCAACAAGGCAGGTCCTACAGGCCCTAGTTTCTACCTTCTTAACAACACTATCAACAAGGCAGGTCCTACAGGCCCTAGTTTCTACCTTCTTAACAACACTATCAACAAGGCAGGTCCTACAGGCCCTAGTTTCTACCTTCTTAACAACACTATCAACAAGGCAGGTCCTACAGGCCCTAGTTTCTACCTTCTTAACAACACTATCAACAAGGCAGGTCCTACAGGCCCTAGTTTCTACCTTCTTAACAACACTATCAACAAGGCAGGTCCTACAGGCCCTAGTTTCTACCTTCTTAACAACACTATCAACAAGGCAGGTCCTACAGGCCCTAGTTTCTACCTTCTTAACAACACTATCAACAAGGCAGGTCCTACAGGCCCTAGTTTCTACCTTCTTAACAACACTATCAACAAGGCAGGTCCTACAGGCCCTAGTTTCTACCTTCTTAACAACACTATCAACAAGGCAGGTCCTACAGGCCCTAGTTTCTACCTTCTTAACAACACTATCAACAAGGCAGGTCCTACAGGCCCTAGTTTCTACCTTCTTAACAACACTATCAACAAGGCAGGTCCTACAGGCCCTAGTTTCTACCTTCTTAACAACACTATCAACAAGGCAGGTCCTACAGGCCCTAGTTTCTACCTTCTTAACAACACTATCAACAAGGCAGGTCCTACAGGCCCTAGTTTCTACCTTCTTAACAACACTATCAACAAGGCAGGTCCTACAGGCCCTAGTTTCTACCTTCTTAACAACACTATCAACAAGGCAGGTCCTACAGGCCCTAGTTTCTACCTTCTTAACAACACTATCAACAAGGCAGGTCCTACAGGCCCTAGTTTCTACCTTCTTAACAACACTATCAACAAGGCAGGTCCTACAGGCCCTAGTTTCTACCTTCTTAACAACACTATCAACAAGGCAGGTCCTACAGGCCCTAGTTTCTACCTTCTTAACAACACTATCAACAAGGCAGGTCCTACAGGCCCTGGTTTCTACCTTCTTAACAACACTATCAACAAGGCAGGTCCTACAGGCCCTAGTTTCTGCCTTCTTAACAACACTATCAACAAGGCAGGTCCTACAGGCCCTAGTTTCTACCTTCTTAACAACACTATCAACAAGGCAGGTCCTACAGGCTCTAGTTTCTACCTTCTTAACAACACAATCAACAAGGCAGGTCCTACAGGTCCTAGTTTCTACCTTCTTAACAACACTATCAACAAGGCAGGTCCTACAGGCCCTAGTTTCTACCTTCTTAACAACACTATCAACAAGGCAGGTCCTACAGGCCCTAGTTTCTACCTTCTTAACAACACAATCAACAAGGCAGGTCCTACAGGCCCTAGTTTCTACCTTCTTAACAACACAATCAACAAGGCAGGTCCTACAGGCCCTAGTTTCTACCTTCTTAACAACACTATCAACAAGGCAGGTCCTACAGGCTCTAGTTTCTACCTTCTTAACAACACAATCAACAAGGCAGGTCCTACAGGTCCTAGTTTCTACCTTCTTAACAACACTATCAACAAGGCAGGTCCTACAGGCCCTAGTTTCTACCTTCTTAACAACACTATCAACAAGGCAGGTCCTACAGGCCCTAGTTTCTACCTTCTTAACAACACTATCAACAAGGCAGGTCCTACAGGCCCTAGTTTCTACCTTCTTAACAACACTATCAACAAGGCAGGTCCTACAGGCCCTAGTTTCTACCTTCTTAACAACACTATCAACAAGGCAGGTCCTACAGGCCCTAGTTTCTACCTTCTTAACAACACTATCAACAAGGCAGGTCCTACAGGCCCTAGTTTCTACCTTCTTAACAACACTATCAACAAGGCAGGTCCTACAGGCCCTAGTTTCTACCTTCTTAACAACACTATCAACAAGGCAGGTCCTACAGGCCCTAGTTTCTACCTTCTTAACAACACTATCAACAAGGCAGGTCCTACAGGCCCTAGTTTCTACCTTCTTAACAACACTATCAACAAGGCAGGTCCTACAGGCCCTAGTTTCTACCTTCTTAACAACACTATCAACAAGGCAGGTCCTACAGGCCCTAGTTTCTACCTTCTTAACAACACTATCAACAAGGCAGGTCCTACAGGCCCTAGTTTCTACCTTCTTAACAACACTATCAACAAGGCAGGTCCTACAGGCCCTAGTTTCTACCTTCTTAACAACACTATCAACAAGGCAGGTCCTACAGGCCCTAGTTTCTACCTTCTTAACAACACTATCAACAAGGCAGGTCCTACAGGCCCTAGTTTCTACCTTCTTAACAACACTATCAACAAGGCAGGTCCTACAGGCCCTAGTTTCTACCTTCTTAACAACACTATCAACAAGGCAGGTCCTACAGACCCTAGTTTCTACCTTCTTAACAACACTATCAACAAGGCAGGTCCTACAGGCCCTAGTTTTGTCACACCTTGACTACTGTTCAGTAGTGTGGTCATGTGCCACAAAGAGGTACTTGGGAAAATTGCAGTTGGCTCAGACCAGGGCAGCACGGCTGGCCCTTAAAAGTATACTGGAGAGATAAGATTAATGACAGGCATGTCAATCTCTCCTGGCTCAAAGTGGAAGAGAGATTGACTTAATCATTACTTGTTTTTGTAAGAGGTGTTGAGAAGCTGAATGTACAGAGCTGTCTGTTTAAACTACTGGCACAAAGCGCTGTACATTTAGCTTCTCAACACCTCTTACAAAAACAAGTAATGATGAAGTCAATCTCTCTTCCACTTTGAGCCAGGAGAGATTGACATGCCTGTCATTAATGTTATCTCTTGGACACCCATTCATACCCCACAAGACATGTCACCAGAGGTCTCTTCACAGTCCCCAAGTCCAGAACAGACTATGGGAGGTGTACAGTACTACATAGAGCCATGACTACATGGAACTCTATTCCACATCATGTAACTGATGTAAGCAGCAGAATCAGATTTAAAAAGCAGGTCAAAATATACACCTTATGGAACAACGGGGACTGTGAATAGGGGCGGCAGGGTAGGCTAGTGGTGGCAGGGTAGGCTAGTGGCGGCAGGGTAGCCTAGTGGTGGCAGGGTAGCCTAGTGGTGACAGGGTAGCCTAGTGGTGGCAGGGTAGCCTAGTGGTGGCAGGGTAGGCTAGTGGCGGCAGGGTAGGCTAGTGGCGACAGGGTAGGCTAGTGGTGACAGGGTAGCCTAGTGGTGGCAGGGTAGCCTAGTGGTGGCAGGGTAGCCTAGTGGTGACAGGGTAGCCTAGTGGTGGCAGGGTAGCCTAGTGGTGGCAGGGTAGCCTAGTGGTGGCAGGGTAGGCTAGTGGCGGCAGGGTAGGCTAGTGGCGACAGGGTAGGCTAGTGGCGACAGGGTAGGCTAGTGGTGGCAGGGTAGCCTAGTGGTGACAGGGTAGCCTAGTGGTGGCAGGGTAGGCTAGTGGTGGCAGGGTAGGCTAGTGGCGGCAGGGTAGTCTAGTGGCGACAGGGTAGGCTAGTGGTGACAGGGTAGGCTAGTGGTGGCAGGGTAGCCTAGTGGTGGCAGGGTAGCCTAGTGGTGACAGGGTAGCCTAGTGGTGGCAGGGTAGCCTAGTGGTGGCAGGGTAGCCTAGTGGTGGCAGGGTAGCCTAGTGGTGACAGGGTAGCCTAGTGGTGGCAGGGTAGCCTAGTGGTGACAGGGTAGCCTAGTGGTGGCAGGGTAGCCTAGTGGTGACAGGGTAGCCTAGTGGTGGCAGGGTAGCCTAGTGGGGGCAGGGTAGCCTAGTGGTGGCAGGGTAGCCTAGTGGTGGCAGGGTAGCCTAGTGGTGGCAGGGTAGCCTAGTGGTGGCAGGGTAGCCTAGTGGTGACAGGGTAGCCTAGTGGTGGCAGGGTAGCCTAGTGGTGACAGGGTAGCCTAGTGGTGGCAGGGTAGCCTAGTGGTGGCAGGGTAGCCTAGTGGTGGCAGGGTAGCCTAGTGGCGGCAGGGTAGCCTAGTGGTGACAGGGTAGCCTAGTGGTGGCAGGGTAGCCTAGTGGTGACAGGGTAGCCTAGTGGTGGCAGGGTAGCCTAGTGGTGGCAGGGTAGCCTAGTGGTGACAGGGTAGCCTAGTGGTGGCAGGGTAGCCTAGTGGTGGCAGGGTAGCCTAGTGGTGGCAGGGTAGCCTAGTGGTGGCAGGGTAGCCTAGTGGTGGCAGGGTAGCCTAGTGGTGACAGGGTAGCCTAGTGGTGGCAGGGTAGCCTAGTGGTGGCAGGGTAGCCTAGTGGTGACAGGGTAGCCTAGTGGTGGCAGGGTAGCCTAGTGGTGACAGGGTAGCCTAGTGGTTAGAGTGTTGGACTAGTAACCGGAAGGTTGCAAGGTACAAATCTGTTGTTCTGCCCCTGAACAGGCAGTTAACCCACTGTTCCTAGGCCGTCACTGACAATAAGAATTTGTTCTTAACTGACTTGCCAAGTTAAATAAAGGTTAAAAAAAGAAAAAGAGAGAGACACACAAAGGTACAGACACACGCATACACACACATTGTGATATTGTTGTATGGTGGTTGTGGACATGTTGTGGTGTAGGGATGTTAAATGATAGACTGTTTTATCTTTAGTTTGTTCAGTACAAACACAGTTCACTGTTTTATCAGTTGTTTTATATGTGATGTGGATGGTTTGATGTGTTTGGGCCCCAGGAAGAGTAGCTGCGGCCTTGGCAACAGCTAATGGGGATCCCTAATAAATACTAATATACCCACAACTTGTGAGGTCAGTGAGATGTGTGCCATCCACCACTTCTGATGTCCCTAGTCTTCTGCTGAGCATTTCCAATTTGGCTGTGGGCTGAGCTGTTGTTTGGTGTATTGTGTTGTTGCAGGGCTGTTTAGTTGTGTGTGTGTGTGTGTGTGTGTGTGTGTGTGTGTGTGTGTGTGTGTGTGTGTGTGTGTCAGTCAGTTGTGGTATATGTTGTCTCTAGAGTGTAAACAGTGTAAACATTGTGTTTGGTGTGCCTGAGAGTGAGACCCAGTCAATCAGGCCCTGCGGCAGCTGGCTAATTGAGGATTGTTGGATTTTCTTAATCTGGGTTCAGTCCCTCTGTTATGGTCTGTTCTGTTCTACTCTGTTCTGTTCTAATCTGTTATGTTCTACTCTGTTCTGTTCTGTTCTACTCTGTTCTGTTATGTTCTACTCTGTTCTGTTCTGTTCTATTCTGTTCTGTTCTGTTCTACTCTGTTATGTTCTACTCTGTTCTGTTCTACTCTGTTCTGTTCTATTCTGTTCTGTTCTGTTCTACTCTGTTCTGTTCTACTCTGTTCTGTTCTACTCTGTTATGTTTGTTCTACTCTGTTCTGTTCTACAACTGTTATGTTCTGTTCTACTCTGTTCTGTTCTATTCTGTTCTGTTCTGTTCTGTTCTAATCTGTTCTGTTCTACTCTGTTCTGTTCTATTCTGTTATGTCTGTTCTACTCTGTTCTGTTCTGTTCTGTTCTACTCTGTTCTGTTCTACTCTGTTATGTTCTGTTCTACTCTGTTCTGTTCTATTCTGTTCTGTTCTAATCTGTTCTGTTCTACTCTGTTCTGTTCTATTCTGTTATGTCTGTTCTACTCTGTTCTGTTCTGTTCTACTCTGTTCTGTTCTACTCTGTTATGTTCTGTTCTATTCTGTTCTGTTCTACTCTGTTCTGTTCTACTCTGTTATGTCTGTTCTACTCTGTTCTGTTCTGTTCAGCCACTGAGTAATCACTTCCTGGGCTTTTGAGACTGTTGAGAGTGCTGATCCCTTAAAGAATGAGTAATCACTTCCTGGGCTTTTGAGACTGTTGAGAGTGCTGATCCCTTATAGAATGAGTAATCACTTCCTGGGCTTTTGAGACTTTTGAGAGTGCTGATCCCTTATAGAATGAGTAATCACCTCCTGGGCTTTTGAGACTGTTGAGAGTGCTGATCCCTTATAGAATGAGTAATCACTTCCTGGGCTTTTGAGACTGTTGAGAGTGCTGATCCCTTATAGAATGAGTAATCACTTCCTGGGCTTTTGAGACTGTTGAGAGTGCTGATCCCGGGTTGACTGCCTGTCTACCCTAGATTTCGAGCAACTATAGAGGGCAGAGAGCTAGAGGACATAGCCTGGCCAGTAGCCACAGTAATGTGTAGCTAGAGGACATAGGCTATATAGAGTGGCCAGTAGTCACAGTAATGTCTAGCTAGAGGATATAGCCTGGCCAGTAGTCACAGCAATGTCTAGCTAGAGGATATAGCCTGGCCAGTAGTCACAGCAATGTCTAGCTAGAGGATATAGCCTGGCCAGTAGTCACAGCAATGTCTAGCTAAAGGACATAGCCTATATAGCCTGGCCAGTAGCCACAGTAATGTCTAGCTAGAGGACATAGCCTTTATAGCCTGGCCAGTAGCCACAGCAATGTCTAGCTAAAGGACATAGCCTATATAGCCTGGCCAGTAGCCACAGTAATGTCTAGCTAGAGGACATAGCCTATATAGAGTGGCCAGTAGTCACAGCAATGTCTAGCTAAAGGACATAGCCTATATAGAGTGGCCAGTAGTCACAGTAATGTCTAGCTAAAGGACATAGCCTATATAGAGTGGCCAGTAGTCACAGTAATGTCTAGCTAAAGGACATAGCCTATATAGAGTGGCCAGTAGTCACAGTAATGAGTTTACTTTGATGATAGTTTGGACTCAGGCTTTATGTTTGTTATGCTGTGCACTGTAGGGATGGTGTCTGTGTGTGATTTAACCATTGTACCACATTCAGCCTGTGGTTGGTCAGTCAGTCACTCTCACTAACACTAACATATGATAACATACTGTTCGTAAATTAAACACTAGTGTGTCTACATGCTGCTGTTGTGTTCGGTCCTCTTTTCTACTGGTTATCCATGGGTTGCCATGACACTTCCTATACCAGGCACAGTTCAGACCAGAACCATCCCTGTCAGGGTTACACGGTGTACTAGCTCGGTCTTACTGATGCCGGGGATGAGGTGCTTCCTGTCCATTGACCTTTACACACCAAGCAATAGTCATGAGAGCGGAAGTCCTGAGTCCTGAGCTGCTGTGTATCTTGGTTCTGGTACTGATGGTTGTGACCTCTGCTCTACAGCTGCTGTGTGTCTTGGTTCTGGTACTGATGGTTGTGACCTCTGCTCTTCAGCTGCTGTGGGTCTTGGTTCTGGTACTGATGGCTGCTCTGCTATAGTATCTGTTGTGTGTTGATATTTAGACTAATGGCTTTTTTTCACTTTACAGCCTCATCATGTGACAAGGTTGTAGGTTGATGGGGTCAGAGAGGCCATTATCAAAGATGCAGTGTATCAACATTTTAACATTGTCCTGAAAATAATGACACTCATATTGTGGAGGAAAACACCCCCAGCCAGCCATTTTAACAGCGTTTGATATCGTCTCTTTGTGTTTCGTTTTGTTCCCACCGCAGCCCAGAGGTCATCCTCGTGATCACATGATGATAACACCCACTGCAGTAATCACCATTCTGTTAGAATGTAACTAGCTGTTTGTAAAAAACATTGGAAAAGATCCCAGAGCCATTTGGAGAGAGTGACATTGCTCAGTTTGTCCACCACCTCTCCTCTCCCTGTTACCCACATCACCATGATTACATTTCAACAGGACAGTTAACACCAGAAGGTGAAAACAGGCAGTAGCTAGGCAAAGCTCTTTTTGGGCTGTAATTCTGACTTGAGATCTACACACTTAACTCTAATTTTCACACACGTCTTCCATTGACGTCAACAAATGATTTACACAAAATTGAGAGTTTAAGAAAAAAAGTGGAGGTGAGGTATTGGTCTGCTTTCTCCTTTTTGCTCCGTATAATTACCTCAGTAGAAAGTCACCTAACAGTAAGTGTCTCTCTGAGGACTTGTTGTCTCCTCGTGCTTCCTTATTAGAGAGGGGATGAGGTCCTTCAGAGACCTCCGACAGCCGATATGCATACATGAGTGCCACTTATAAGGCAGATGGACGTAGGGAAGGATGTTCGATAAGGCTGAGCGCCACTTAAAAGGCAGATGGACGTAGGAAAGGCTGTTCGATGAGGATGTTCGATAAGGCTGAGCGCCACTTAAAAGGCAGATGGACGTAGGAAAGGATGTCCGATAGGGCTGAGCGCCACTTAAAAGGCAGAAGGATGTCGGGAAGGCTGTTAGATAAGGCTGAGCGCCACTTAAAAGGCAGATGGACGTAGGGAAGGATGTTCGATGAGGCTGTTTATTAGTGGAAAGAGGAAAATATAATGGCATGTTGTTCCAGAATCACCTGCACACAACCTGTTGTCTCTCCTGCTTAGAGGAGATCTGGGGAACAATGACTAAATAAATGTTGTTCATTCAACCTTCAGTCCAGTCAGTGTGTAAATACAAGCAGAGAAATGAGATGTGTCATTTTCCCATAGGGCTGTGGTCTGAGGTCTGTGAGGCTATACAGGGGCACCGGTTATCTCTACGTTACTGTACTATTCCCATAGGGCTGTGGTCTGTGGTCTGTGAGGCTATACAGGGGCACCGGTTATCTCTACGTTACTGTACTATTCCCATAGGGCTGTGGTCTGTGGTCTGTGAGGCCATACAGGGGCACCGGTTATCTCTACGTTACTGTACTATTCCCATAGGGCTGTGGTCTGTGGTCTGTGAGGCTATACAGGGGCACCGGTTATCTCTACGTTACTGTACTATTCCCATAGGGCTGTGGTCTGTGGTCTGTGAGGCTATACAGGGGCACCGGTTATCTCTACGTTACTGTACTATTCTCATAGGGCTGTGGTCTGTGGTCTGTGAGGCTATACAGGGGCACCGGTTATCTCTACGTTACTGTACTATTCCCATAGGGCTGTGGTCTGTGGTCTGTGAGGCTATACAGGGGCACCGGTTATCTCTACGTTACTGTACTATTCCCATAGGGCTGTGGTCTGTGGTCTGTGAGGCTATACAGGGGCACCGGTTATCTCTACGTTACTGTACTATTCCCATAGGGCTGTGGTCTGTGGTCTGTGAGGCTATACAGGGGCACCGGTTATCTCTACGTTACTGTACTATTCCCATAGGGCTGTGGTCTGTGGTCTGTGAGGCTATACAGGGGCACCGGTTATCTCTACGTTACTGTACTATTCCCATAGGGCTGTGGTCTGTGGTCTGTGAGGCTATACAGGGGCACCGGTTATCTCTACGTTACTGTACTATTCCCATAGGGCTGTGGTCTGTGGTCTGTGAGGCTATACAGGGGCACCGGTTATCTCTACGTTACTGTACTATTCCCATAGGGCTGTGGTCTGTGGTCTGTGAGGCTATACAGGGGCACCGGTTATCTCTACGTTACTGTACTATTCCCATAGGGCTGTGGTCTGTGGTCTGTGAGGCTATACAGGGGCACCGGTTATCTCTACGTTACTGTACTATTCCCATAGGGCTGTGGTCTGTGGTCTGTGAGGCCATACAGGGGCACCGGTTATCTCTACGTTACTGTACTATTCCCATAGGGCTGTGGTCTGTGGTCTGTGAGGCTATACAGGGGCACCGGTTATCTCTACGTTACTGTACTATTCCCATAGGGCTGTGGTCTGTGGTCTGTGAGGCTATACAGGGGCACCGGTTATCTCTACGTTACTGTACTATTCCCATAGGGCTGTGGTCTGTGGTCTGTGAGGCTATACAGGGGCACCGGTTATCTCTACGTTACTGTACTATTCCCATAGGGCTGTGGTCTGTGGTCTGTGAGGCTATACAGGGGCACCGGTTATCTCTACGTTACTGTACTATTCCCATAGGGCTGTGGTCTGTGGTCTGTGAGGCTATACAGGGGCACCGGTTATCTCTACGTTACTGTACTATTCCCATAGGGCTGTGGTCTGTGGTCTGTGAGGCCATACAGGGGCACCGGTTATCTCTACGTTACTGTACTATTCCCATAGGGCTGTGGTCTGTGGTCTGTGAGGCCATACAGGGGCACCGGTTATCTCTACGTTACTGTACTATTCCCATAGGGCTGTGGTCTGTGGTCTGTGAGGCTATACAGGGGCACCGGTTATCTCTACGTTACTGTACTATTCCCATAGGGCTGTGGTCTGTGGTCTGTGAGGCTATACAGGGGCACCGGTTATCTCTACGTTACTGTACTATTCCCATAGGGCTGTGGTCTGTGGTCTGTGAGGCTATACAGGGGCACCGGTTATCTCTACGTTACTGTACTATTCCCATAGGGCTGTGGTCTGTGGTCTGTGAGGCTATACAGGGGCACCGGTTATCTCTACGTTACTGTACTATTCCCATAGGGCTGTGGTCTGTGGTCTGTGAGGCTATACAGGGGCACCGGTTATCTCTACGTTACTGTACTATTCCCATAGGGCTGTGGTCTGTGGTCTGTGAGGCTATACAGGGGCACCGGTTATCTCTACGTTACTGTACTATTCCCATAGGGCTGTGGTCTGTGGTCTGTGAGGCTATACAGGGGCACCGGTTATCTCTACGTTACTGTACTATTCCCATAGGGCTGTGGTCTGTGGTCTGTGAGGCTATACAGGGGCACCGGTTATCTCTACGTTACTGTACTATTCCCATAGGGCTGTGGTCTGTGGTCTGTGAGGCTATACAGGGGCACCGGTTATCTCTACGTTACTGTACTATTCCCATAGGGCTGTGGTCTGTGGTCTGTGAGGCTATACAGGGGCACCGGTTATCTCTACGTTACTGTACTATTCCCATAGGGCTGTGGTCTGTGGTCTGTGAGGCTATACAGGGGCACCGGTTATCTCTACGTTACTGTACTATTCCCATAGGGCTGTGGTCTGTGGTCTGTGAGGCTATACAGGGGCACCGGTTATCTCTACGTTACTGTACTATTCCCATAGGGCTGTGGTCTGTGGTCTGTGAGGCTATACAGGGGCACCGGTTATCTCTACGTTACTGTACTATTCCCATAGGGCTGTGGTCTGTGGTCTGTGAGGCTATACAGGGGCACCGGTTATCTCTACGTTACTGTACTATTCCCATAGGGCTGTGGTCTGTGGTCTGTGAGGCTATACAGGGGCACCGGTTATCTCTACGTTACTGTACTATTCCCATAGGGCTGTGGTCTGTGGTCTGTGAGGCTATACAGGGGCACCGGTTATCTCTACGTTACTGTACTATTCCCATAGGGCTGTGGTCTGTGGTCTGTGAGGCTATACAGGGGCACCGGTTATCTCTACGTTACTGTACTATTCCCATAGGGCTGTGGTCTGTGGTCTGTGAGGCTATACAGGGGCACCGGTTATCTCTACGTTACTGTACTATTCCCATAGGGCTGTGGTCTGTGGTCTGTGAGGCTATACAGGGGCACCGGTTATCTCTACGTTACTGTACTATTCCCATAGGGCTGTGGTCTGTGGTCTGTGAGGCTATACAGGGGCACCGGTTATCTCTACGTTACTGTACTATTCCCATAGGGCTGTGGTCTGTGGTCTGTGAGGCTATACAGGGGCACCGGTTATCTCTACGTTACTGTACTATTCCCATAGGGCTGTGGTCTGTGGTCTGTGAGGCTATACAGGGGCACCGGTTATCTCTACGTTACTGTACTATTCCCATAGGGCTGTGGTCTGTGGTCTGTGAGGCCATACAGGGGCACCGGTTATCTCTACGTTACTGTACTATTCCCATAGGGCTGTGGTCTGTGGTCTGTGAGGCTATACAGGGGCACCGGTTATCTCTACGTTACTGTACTATTCCCATAGGGCTGTGGTCTGTGGTCTGTGAGGCTATACAGGGGCACCGGTTATCTCTACGTTACTGTACTATTTATATTTTGGACTACTTTTACTTCACTACATTCCTAAAGAAAATATTGTACTTTTTACTCCGTATATTTCCCCTGACAACCAAAAGTACTCGTTACATTTTGAATGCTTAGCAGGACAGGAAAATTCAGAGCTGTGTTCTGAGATCTGTGAAGACTCCCACTGACGTCAATGAATGATTTCCGTGAAAGTACGAGTTGCGTGTGGTAATCTCAACTCTGAATTGAGCCAGAGTAAAGAGGTGGTTGCGATCGTCCTCAAGATTATCTATAATTTTGACTAAGCAGTAATGACTAAGCAGTAATGACTAAGCAGTAATGACTAAGCAGTAATGACTAAGCTAAATGGTGTGAATCCTCAGTTGACTGGTCCTGTTTGCCAGATCAGCAGCTGAATGATGAACAACAGGTGGAGGTTAGGTGACATGGATTCACATGGCAGAGTTCAGTTAACCCTGAACGACCCCTGACTTTTGACTCTTGTCCTTAGCAGATCCTCCTGGTCCAGACGTGACAGATGTGACAGTTGGGCTAGTTTGACTTGACATTTTAATCCTGGTCAAGACTTGACAGTTTGTCTGAGTTTAGTCATTGCTAAAGCACTAGGCCTATTTACAGAGACAGTAACCCACAAACAAACATCGTATTTGTGTCCCTCCCCTACCGTGCCATACCCTTCCTGTTATTATGTAGATTCCTAGATATATGGTGACTTATGAGTTTAAGTCAGATTCATTCCATCAATTCTGACGACAGAGATTGATGACTTCCCTCAGTACCTTACCATCACCCTCTAGCACTGTGGCATCAGGAAACCTATTTGAAATGGTCATAAGACCATGGCAGAAGACCATATCAAGTCATTTACATTTTGAATCAGAATGACACGTCTACATGTATGTAGACAGTGAACGGGATTCTGAAGTAGGGTTTTGTGGTTGATTCTGCGGTGTGTGGAGGAGAAGCTATGACTGTGTTGTGTGTATCAGAGACAGTTATCACCAGTGGTTTATTTTTGATTGGCCACCCTGGCAGATAAGTCGAAGCAGGACACTGTCTGGTCTCAGACCATTCAGCCTCAGCTATGTGTCTGTATCTGTCTGTGACTGTCTGTAAACTGCCTTTTACTGTCTGTGACCTGCCTTTTACTGTCTGTACTGTCATTACTGTCTGTAACCTGCCATTTACTGTCTGTAACCTGTCTTTTACTGTCTGTACTGTCATTACTGTCTGTACTGTCATTACTGTCTGTACTGTCATTACTGTCTGTAACCTGCCTTTTACTGTCTGCAAACTGCCTTTTACTGTCTGTACTGTCATTACTGTCTGTAACCTGTCTTTTACTGTCTGTAAACTGCCTTTTACTGTCTGTACTGTCATTACTGTCTGTACTGTCATTACTGTCTGTAAACTGCCTTTTACTGTCTGTACTGTCATTACTGTCTGTTCTGTCATTACTGTCTGTACTGTCATTACTGTCTGTGACCTGCATTTTACTGTCTGTACTGTCATTACTGTCTGTACTGTCATTACTGTCTGAAAACTGCCTTTTACTGTCTGTAATGTCATTGCAGTCTGGAACCTGCCTTTTACTGTCTGTAACCTGCCTTTTACTGTCTGTACTGTCATTACTGTCTGTAACCTGTCTTTTACTGTCTGTACTGTCATTACTGTCTGTAACCTGCCTTTTACTGTCTGTAACCTGCCTTTTACTGTCTGTACTGTCATTACTGTCTGTAAACTGCCTTTTGCTGTCTGTAACCTGCCTTTTTGCTGTCTGTAATGTCATTACTGTCTGTAACCTGTCTTTTACTGTCTGTACTGTCATTACTGTCTCTAACCTGCCTTTTACTGTCTGTACTGTCATGACTGTCTGTAACCTGCCTTTTACTGACTGTAACCTGCCTTTTACTGACTGTAACCTGTCTTTTACTGCCTGTAAGCTGCCTTTTACTGACTGTAACCTGTCTTTTACTGTCTCTAACCTGCCTTTTACTGACAGTAACCTGTCTTTTACTGTCTGTACTGTCATTACTGTCTGTAACCTGCCTTTTACTGTCTGTAGTGTCATTACTGTCTGTACTGTCATTACTGTCTGTAACCTGCCTTTTACTGTCTGTAACCTGCCTTTTACTGTCTGTAACCTGCCTTTTACTGTCTGTACTGTCATTACTGTCTGTAACCTGCCTTACAATTCCAAGATGGCTTAGTAGTCGGATGTTTATTTACCTTTATTTACCAACACGGATCCCCGCCGATCCATCACGACTGGTCTGCTGACGTATTCGTCTGAGGTGGTTTCAACAGGCTCTTCCGTTGCGACATCGCCAAAGGCCCATCTGCTAGCCCCGGCCCGCTAGCTGTCTGAATCTCTCTGGTCTCTAGCTCACCTAGCGTAGTAGCGACTACTGCATCAGCTCCCTGACTCACCTATTGCTACTCATTGGACCCTATGATCACTCGGCTACACATGCCTCTCCCTAATGTCATTATGCCTTGTCTATTGCTGTTTTGGTTAGGGATTATTGTCTTATTTCACTGTAGAGCCCCCAGTCCTGCCCAATATGCCTTAGATAGAGCTTTTGTCCCACCCCCCCACACATGCAGTGACCCTCACCTGGCTTAACTGGTGCCTCTAGAGACAAAACCTCTCTCATCATCACTCAATGCCTAGGTTTACCTCCACTGTACTCACATCCTACAATACCCTTGTCTGTACATTATGCCTTGAATCTATTCTTCCACGCCCAGAAACCTCCTTTTACTCTCTGTTCCGGACGCACTAGATGACCAGTTCTTATAGCCTTTAGCCATACCCTTATCCTACTCCTCCTCTGTTCCTCTGGTGATGTAGAGGTTAACCAAGGCTCTGCAGCCCCCAGCATCACTCCCATTCCCCAGGCGCTCTCATTTGTTGACTTCTGTAACTATAATAGTCTTGGTTTCATGCATGTTAACATTAGAAGCCTCCTCCCTAAGTTTGTTTTATTCACTGCTTTAGCACACTCCCCCAACCCTGATGTCCTAGCTGTGTCTGAATCCTAGCTTAGGAAGGCCACCAAAAATCCTGAAATTTCCATCCCCAACTACAACATTTTCCGACAAGATAGTACTGCCAAAGGTGGCGGAGTTGCAATCTACTGCAGAGAGAGCCTGCAGAGTTCTGCCATACTATCCAGGTCTGTGCCCAAACAATTCAAGCTTCTACTTTTAAAAATCCACCTTTCCAGAAACAAGTCTCTCATCCGTTGCCTCTTGTTATAGACCCCCCTCAGCCCCCAGCTGTGCCCTGGACACTATATGTGAATTGATTGCCCCCTATCTATCTTCAGAGTTCGTACTGTTAGGTGATCTAAACTGGGATATGCTTAACACCCTGTCCGTCCTACAATCTAAGCTAGATGCCCTCAATCTCACACAAAGGATCCAGGAACCTACCAGGTACAACCCTAAATTCGTAACCATTGGCACCCTCTTAGATATTATCATCCTGACCAACTTGCCCTCAAAATACACCTCTGCTTTCTTCAAACAGAAATTTGCATCCTGAAGCACTAATTCCAAAACGTTTTGGGACACTGTAAAGTCCATGGAGAGTAAGAGCACCTCCTTCCAGCTGCCCACAACACTGAGGCTAGGAAACACTGTCACCACCCAAAAAATCTACAATAGTCGATCATTTCAATAAGCATTTTTCTATGGCTGGCCATGCTTTCCACCTGGCAACCCCTACACCGGCCAACAGCTCTGCACCCCCTGCAGCAACTTTCCCAAGCCCCCCACCCCAGCTTCTCCTTCACCCAAATCCATAGCTGATGTTCTGAAAGAGCTGAAAAATCTGGACCCGTGCAAATCAGCTAGGCTAGACAATCTGGACCCTCTCTTTCTAAAATGATCCGCAGAAATCGTTGCAACCCCTATTACTAGCCTGTTCAACCCCTCTTTCGTATTGTCTGAGATCCCCAAAGATTGGAAAGCTGCCGCTGTCATCCCCCTCTTCAAAGGGGGAGACACTAGACCCAAACTGTTATAGACCTATATCCATCCTGCCCTGCCTTTCTAAAATCTTCAAAGGCCAAGTTAACAAACAGATCACCAACCATCTTGAATCTCACCGTACCTTCTCCACTATGCAATCTGGTTTCTGAGCTGGTCATGGGTGGACCTCAGCCACAGTCATGGTCCTAAACGATATCATAACCGCCATTGATAAAAGACAGTACAGTGCAGCCGTCTTCTTCGACCTGGCCAAGGCTTTCACCACATTCTTATCAGCAGACTCAATAGACCTGGTTTCTTAAATGACTACCTCGACTGGTTCATCAACTACTTCTCAGATAGTGTTCAGTGTGCCAAATCGGAGGGCCTGCTGTCCGGGCCTCTGGCAGTCTCTATGGGGGTGCCACAGGGTTCAATTCTCAGGCCGACTCTTTTCTCTGTATATATCAATGATGTCTCTCTTGCTGCTGGTGATTCTCTGATCCACCTCTACGTAGACGACACCATTCTGTATAAATCTGTCCCTTATTTGGACACTGTGCTAACAAACCTCCAAACGAGCTTCAATGTCATACAACACTCCTTCCGTGGCCTCCAACTGCTTTTAAATGCTAGTAAAACTAAATGCATGCTATTCAACCGATTGCTGCCTGCACCCTCCCGCCTGAGTAGCATCACTACTCTGGTTTGTTCTGACTTAGAATATGTGGGCACCTACAAATACCTTGGTGTCTTGTTAGACTGTAAACTCTCCTTCCAGACTCACATTAAGCATCTCCAATCCACAAATACATTTTTTTATTTTACCTTTATTTTACCAGGTAGGCAAGTTGAGAACAAGTTCTCATTTACAATTGCGACCTGGCAAATCTAGAATCAGCTTCCTATTTCACAACAAAGCCTCTTTCACTCATGCAGCCAAACATACCCTCGTAAAACTGACCATCCTACCGATCCTTGACTTCGGCGATGTCATTTACAAAATAGCGTCCACCACACTACTCAGCAAACTGGATGTAGTCTATCACAGTGCCATCCTTTTTGTCACCAAAGACCCATATATTACCTTCCACTGCGACCTGTATGCTCTCGTTGGCTGGCCCTCGATACATATTCATTGCCAAACCCACTGCCAAACCCTCTTTGCTAGGTAAAGCCCCACCTTATCTCAGCTCACTGGTCACCAGAGCACACACTCAGGTATATCTGGTCATCAGCAGGTATTTCTCACTGGTCACCAGAGCACACGCTCAGGTATATCTGGTCATCCCCAAAGCCAAACCTTCCTTTGGCCGCCATTCCTTCCACTTCTCTGCTGCCAATGACTGGAACGAACTGCAAACATCTCTGAAGCTGGAGTCTTACATCTCCCTCTCTAACTTTAAGCATCAGTTATCTGAGCACTGTACCTGTATACAGCCAATCTGTAAATAGCATACCCAACTACCTCATCCCCATATTGTTATTTATATTCTTGCTCTTTTGCACCCCAGTATCTCTACTTGCACATCATCATCTGCACATCTATCTCTCCAGTGTTAATTGCTAAATTGTAATTATTTCGCCTCTATGGCCTATTTATTGCCTATACCGCCCTAATGTTCTACATTTGCACACACTGTATATATATTTTTATATTGTTTTATTGACTGTACGTTTGTTTATGTGTAACTCTGTGTTGTTTTTGTCGCACTGTTTTGCTTTATCTTGGCCAGGTCGCAGTTGTAAATGAGAACTTGTCCTCAACTAGCCTACCTGGTTAAATAAATAAATAAAATGTTACTGTCTGTAATCTGCCTTTAACTATCTGTACTGTCATTACTGTCTGTAATCTGCCTTTAACTATCTGTACTGTCATTACTGTCTGTAATCTGATTTGTTGCTGACTGTAATGTCATTACTGTCTGTAATCTGCATTTAACTATCTGTACTGTCATTACTGTCTGTAATCTGACTTGTTGCTGACTGTACTGTCATTACTGTCTGTAATCTGACTTGTTGCTGACTGTACTGTCATTACTGTCTGTAATCTGACTTGTTGCTGACTGTACTGTCATTACTGTCTGTAATCGGACTTGTTGCTGACTGTACTGTCATTACTGTCTGTAATCGGACTTGTTGCTGACTGTACTGTCGTTACTGTCTGTAATCTGACTTGTTGCTGACTGTACTGTCATTACTGTCTGTAATCTGACTTGTTGCTGACTGTACTGTCATTACTGTCTGTAATCTGCATTTAACTATCTGTACTGTCATTACTGTCTGTAATCTGCATTTAACTATCTGTACTGTCATTACTGTCTGTAACCTGCCTTTAACTATCTGTAATGTCATTACTGTCTGTAATCTGATTTGTTGCTGACTGTACTGTCATTACTGTCTGTAATCTGCATTTAACTATCTGTACTGTCATTACTGTCTGTAACCTGCCTTTAACTATCTGTACTGTCATTACTGTATCGCTGAACAGACCTCTTCCTCTTCCTCTCCAATTCAAATGAATATTCCTAAAGCGTCTTCAGTTCTGTCAGACAAGGACGAGCTTGTGAAGATTGCTGAATGGTACTGGCACCAACAGGCAAGGCTGGCATACCCTGGCACTACGATCCCCTTTCTCCCTGGCATACACCATGGCAATAATGGGTATCATCACGATATGGTCAGGGGCATCACGAGATGAACACGCCTGAGAGGCTGCTACTGTCACAGGAGCTGTAACTAACGAACACTGGAGCTAACAAACATCCAATAGAAGGTGCTGGATCAGAGAGAGTCTAGAGATAGGGGTACCAGGTACTAATTAAGCACTTTTGGGGTTTGCTAATGCCTTCTAAAATTAGGAAATTAAACAACATGCTTATTGACCAACAAGAAGCAGGGTTTAACAAAATCACAACTTTTAATTATAAAAAACCTTCAATAATTTCAACTGTAATAAATCTAATAGTCATGTAGAACATTTGGGGCTCCTGAGTGGCGCAGCTGTCTAAGCACTGCATTTCGATGCTAGAGGGGCGTCACTACAGATCCTGGTTTGATTCCAGACTGTATCATAACCGGCCTTGATTGGGAGTCCTATAGAGTGTCGCACAATTAACCCAGTGTCGTCTGGGTTTGGCCGGGGTAGGCCGTCATTGTAAATAAGAATTTGTTCTTAACTGACTTGCCTAGTGAAATATATATATTTTTTAAAGAACATCATTACAGTACATGCAGTATGTATTCCCCCACACTGAACACAGTGGCAGATTGATTCCATCAAGACAACAGTCAAATTGAAATAGCGATTCTGCTCTGCTTTCTCCCCTCCTCATCCTCAGTTTCCTCAGGGAGTGCCCTGACTTTCAACTTAACTCCTATTTCCATGGAAACCAGAAATAGAGAGAGAGAGAGAGGGAAAGTGGGAAGGAGAGAGCGATAGAGGAAAGAGAGGAGGAGAAAGAAAGGGAGGGACAGAGGGAGAGGAGGTCCAAGACATCAGATGCCCTCGGGCTGCTTGACCGTGTGGCTAGTATCGATCAAACACTACCATCACGACCCTGCGATGTACTGTATGTTGTTTTGAGTTGACTGTAATGCCCTGCTGTGCTTGTTGTTTCATGTGAGATGCAAGACACACATTTCCTCACACACACAGCCTACATTCCCTCCCTCTAGAGCCGGGGAGATGCTGCTGAAGAGATTTAAGTGGAATAGCGTGCGCTCCAGCATGTACAATCCTCCTAGTGCCTCTTCAGCAACTGTGTCTCTCTCTCTCACACACACACACACACACGCACACACGCACACATACACGCCCTAACCCTCTCAGGAAATGAACAGACACCCATGGGGAAGGCGGATTAGTCCATCACAGGGCTTGTCTTGTCTAATGACCCTAATTAAAGGCCACATGATTATGTCATCGTAACTAAAGAGCACAATTGGTGTCCTTTTGGTGGCTGGTATGATCTTGGTGCCACCTGTAAACTTTACCAAACATTTTTTTATTCTGGTCTTGCTATGCTTTTTGTTTGTAACGCAGGACCCCACCGTGACCAATCAGTGAGAAAAGGATCTGTTCCGTGTTCTATTTACTAAACAGAGAGCTTACTATTAGCCTCCTCATCCTCATAAGGCAAATATACTGATTGACAGTACACCGCTAACAAGCTCATCTAACAAAAACTGTTATTCCACTGAAGCTTTTTACAGTGTTCTACACGCAGGCAGATGTAGCCCATACGGTCCTTTTCATGCCTGCCTCGTCCACTGCGACACTAGTCTATAGGGGACCCTGTGTAGTCACAATTAGCATGTGTTTGCACCCATAAAAACACTCTCTTCCTCTCCAGGGGTTGGGATTAAATGGGGAAGACACATTTCAGTTGAATACGTTCAGTTGGACAACTGACTGGGTATATCCCTCTTTCCGTTTCCTCTCTCTTTTTCTGTCCCTCTTCTGTCTCCCGCTGCTCATAGCCAGATATGGGGTCTCCACTGTGGCCGTATTCCCTGGCGAGGCTGCCTCTCACTCTCAAGTCAGCCACCGTCAGCATCCTGCTATACTCTGTAACACTCGGTTATCTTAATGGTTTCAATTCCTCCCTATTATAAAACACACTGCAGCTAATTGGACTGAGTTCCCCAACACAATCCAGTCCAAACTGTTCAGCTAATTGGACTGAGTTCCCCAACACAATCCAGTCCAAACTGTTCAGCTAATTGGACTGAGTTCCCCAACACAATCCAGTCCAAACTGTTCAGCTAATTGGACTGAGTTCCCCAACACAATCCAGTCCAAACTGTTCAACTAATTGGACTGAGTTCCCCAACACAATCCAGTCCAAACTGTTCAGCTAATTGGACTGAGTTCCCCAACACAATCCAGTCCAAACTGTTCAGCTAATTGGACTGAGTTCCCCAACACAATCCAGTCCAAACTGTTCAGCTAATTGGACTGAGTTCCCCAACACAATCCAGTCCAAACTGTTCAGCTAATTGGACTGAGTTCCCCAACACAATCCAGTCCAAACTGTTCAGCTAATTGGACTGAGTTCCCCAACACAATCCAGTCCAAACTGTTCAACTATTTGGACTGAGTTCCCCAACACAATCCAGTCCAAACTGTTCAACTAATTGGACTGAGTTCCCCAACACAATCCAGTCCAAACTGTTCAGCTAATTGGACTGAGTTCCCCAACACAATCCAGTCCAAACTGTTCAGCTAATTGGACTGAGTTCCCCAACACAATCCAGTCCAAACTGTTCAACTATTTGGACTGAGTTCCCCAACACAATCCAGTCCAAACTGTTCAACTAATTGGACTGAGTTCCCCAACACAATCCAGTCCAAACTGTTCAGCTAATTGGACTGAGTTCCCCAACACAATCCAGTCCAAACTGTTCAACTATTCGATATGTTTGACTCCGAGACTCTTCTCTCATTAGGTTTCCACACGTTTCATGAGTTCAATAGCACACTCCTAAAAGTAGGTTGTAAAATGGTTCCTAACTATAAAATGGAGGGTGAGATTATATTACTGTAAATCTTACAGAGCTTCTCATGAAGAGGAAACAGAAGCTGCTAGATACTTCCGGCCGTTTTATCGCCAGACCTGATCTGATACAGGAAGTACTGTGGAAGCCTGGAGATCGCCAGACCTGATCTGATACAGGAAGTACTGTGGAAGCCTGGAGATCGCCAGACCTGATCTGATACAGGAAGTAATGTGGAAGCCTGGAGATCGCCAGACCTGATCTGATACAGGAAGTACTGTGGAAGCCTGGAGATCGCCAGACCTGATCTGATACAGGAAGTACTGTGGAAGCCTGGAAATCGCCAGACCTGATCTGATACAGGAAGTACTGTGGAAGCCTGGAGATCGCCAGACCTGATCTGATACAGGAAGTACTGTGGAAGCCTGGAGATCGCCAGACCTGATCTGATACAGGAAGTACTGTGGAAGCCTGGAGATCGCCAGACCTGATCTGATACAGGAAGTACTGTGGAAGCCTGGAGATCGCATCACCTTAGAAGGATTTCTATTGGACAGACTTAGCCTAGAGCTTGTCTGAAAGGGATGTTCTCTAAAATACATGATTTAACGTTTTATTTAACTGGGCAAGTCGGTTAAGAACTCATTTTTATTTAAAATGACGGCTCATTGTACTTATATACAGTACGTATAATACAGACAATCTTCAATGATTAGGTGATCAACAGTCACTTATTCTGTTCTCCTACTGTATATTCTCTTCTCCCTGGTGTGGAAATCTGATATTTCTAAACCACAAGATAACCATAACACATCTATAGCCCTTTGAAGTAGGAGCCCTATCTACCCTCCTTCAGAGTAGAGGCTACTGTAGTATGGGCTGGGGGGTTGAAGTAGGAACCCTATCTACTCTCCTTCAGAGTAGGGGCTACTGTAGTATGGGCTGGGGGATTGAAGTAGGAACCCTATCTACTCTCCTTCAGAGTAGAGGCTACTGTAGTATGGGCTAGGGGATTGAAGTAGGAACCCTATCTACTCTCCTTCAGAGTAGAGGCTACTGTAGTATGGGCTGGGGGATTGAGACCTACCAATTGACACCCTGGCCCCTTCGTAGTGCACTACTTTTGACCTGGGCACATTGAAGTAGGAACCCTTTCTACCCTCCTTCAGAGTAGGGGCTACTGTAGTATGGGCTGGGGGATTGAAGTAGGAACCCTATCTACTCTCCTTCAGAGTAGGGGCTACTGTAGTATGGCTGGGGGATTGAAGTAGGAACCCTATCTACTCTCCTTCAGAGTAGGGGCTACTGTAGTATGGCTGGGGGATTGAAGTAGGAACCCTATCTACTCTCCTTCAGAGTAGAGGCTACTGCACTATGGGCTGGGGGATTGAGACCTACCAATTGACACCCTAGCCCCTTCGTAGTGCACTACTTTTGACCTGGGCACATTGAAGTAGGAACCCTTTCTACCCTCCTTCAGAGTAGGGGCTACTGTAGTAGGGGCTACTGTAGTAGGGGCTACTGTAGTATGGGCTGGGGGATTGAAGTAGGAACCCTATCTACTCTCCTTCAGAGTTGGGGCCACTGTAGTATGGGCTACTGTAGCCTCTACTCTGAAGGAGAGTAGAAAGGGTTCCTACTTCAATGTGCCCAGGTCAAAAGTAGTGCACTATGAAGGTGCTAGGGTGTCAATTGGTACGTCTCCTAAGAGCTCAGTCATTTTGTCTCACTTTGCTGCGTTTTCCGCTTGGTTTCCCCCTCACACCCTCTCTGTACACCCTCTAGTGTAGTGATTAGGGAATGTACAATACGTCTGTTAATAGCATATGGGGTTCATTATATCACAGTGTTATGCTAATTATAGAAACCATCCTTTCTTCCCAGAGTCTTACTAAAACCAGTGTCACATGATCACGTACTGTACTGTAGCAGGGCAGGGCAGACAGACACTTACTCATGTTGTGTCCTATATACTTTCACAACGTATAAGGAAAGAGACTAAATGTCTGCTTGGAACGAATAAATACTTTTTAGTCTTGCGTACCAGCACTGTATGCAATAGCCTGAGAGAGAGGATAATCATGTGTTGACCATTTCATGTTTTTTTTATTTCACCTTTATTTAACCAGGTAGGCTAGTTGAGAACACCTTTATTTAACCAGGTAGGCTAGTTGAGAACACCTTTATTTAACCAGGTAGGCTAGTTGAGAACACCTTTATTTAACCAGGTAGGCTAGTTGAGAACACCTTTATTTAACCAGGTAGGCTAGTTGAGAACACCTTTATTTAACCAGGTAGGCTAGTTCAGAACACCTTTATTTAACCAGGTAGGCTAGTTGAGAACACCTTTATTTAACCAGGTAGGCTAGTTGAGAACACCTTTATTTAACCAGGTAGGCTAGTTGAGAACACCTTTATTTAACCAGGTAGGCTAGTTGAGAACACCTTTATTTAACCAGGTAGGCTAGTTGAGAACAAGTTCTCATTTGCAACTGCGACCTGGCCAAGATAAAGCATAGCAGTGTGAGCATACAACAAAGAGTTACACATGGAGTAAACAATTAACAAGTCAATAACACAGTAGAAAACAAAGGGGGGGTCTATATACAATGTGTGCAAAAGGCATGAGGAGGTAGGCAAATAATTACAATTTTGCAGATTAACACTGGGGTGATAAATGATCAGATGGTCATGTACAGGTAGAGATATTGGTGTGCAGAAGAGCAGAAAGTAAATAAATAAAAACAGTATGGGGATGAGGTAGGTGAAAAGGGTGGGCTATTTACCAATAGACTATGTACAGCTGCAGCGATCGGTTAGCTGCTCAGATAGCTGATGTTTGAAGTTGGTGAGGGAGATAAAAGTCTCCAACTTCAGCGATTTTTGCAATTCGTTCCAGTCACAGGCAGCAGAGTACTGGAACGAAAGGCGGCCAAATGAGGTGTTGGCTTTAGGGATGATCAGTGAGATACACCTGCTGGAGCGCGTGCTACGGATGGGTGTTGCCATCGTGACCAGTGAGCTGAGATAAGGCGGAGCTTTACCTAGCATAGACTTGTAGATGACCTGGAGCCAGTGGGTCTGGCGACGAATATGTAGCGAGGGCCAGCCGACTAGAGCATACAAGTAAATAGCCCACCCTTTTCACCTACCTCATCCCCGTACTGTTTTTATTTATTTACTTTTCTGCTCTTCTGCACACCAATATCTCTACCTGTACATGACCATCTGATCTTTTATCACTCCAGTGTTAATCTGCAAAATTGTAATTATTTGCCTACCTCCTCATGCCTTTTGCACACATTGTATATAGACCCCCCCTTCGTTTTCTACTGTGTTATTGACTTGTTAATTGTTTACTCCATGTGTAACTCTTTGTTGTATGCTCACACTGCTATGCTTTATCTTGGCCAGGTCGCAGTTGCAAATGAGAACTTGTTCTCAACTAGCCTACCTGGTTAAATAAAGGTGAAATAAAATAAAAAATAAATAAACAAGTCGCAGTGGTGGGTGGTATAAGGTGCTTTAGTGACAAAACGGATGGCACTGTGATAGACTGCATCCAGTTTGCTGAGTAGAGTGTTGGAAGCCATTTTGTAGATGACATCGCCGAAGTCGAGGATCGGTAGGATAGTCAGTTTTACTAGGGTAAGCTTGGCGGCTTGAGTGAAGGAGGCTTTGTTGCGGAATAGAAAGCCGACTCTTGATTTGATTTTCGATTGGAGATGTTTGATATGAGTTTGGAAGGAGAGTTTGCAGTCTAGCCAGACACCTAGGTACTTATAGACGTCCACATATTCTAGGTCGGAACCATCCAGGGTGGTGATGCTAGTCGGGCATGCAGGTGCAGGCAGCGACCGGTTGAAAAGCATGCATTTGGTTTTACTAGCGTTTAAGAGCAGTTGGAGGCCACGGAAGGAGTGTTGTATGGCATTGAAGCTTGTTTGGAGGTTAGATAGCACAGTGTCCAAAGACTGGCCGAAAGTATATAGAATGGTGTCGTCTGCGTAGAGGTGGATCAGGGAATCGCCCGCAGCAAGAGCAACATCATTGATATACACAGAGAAAAGAGTCGGCCCGAGAATTGAACCCTGTGGCACCCCCATAGAGACTGCCAGAGGACCGGACAGCATGCCCTCCGATTTGACACACTGAACTCTGTCTGCAAAGTAATTGGTGAACCAGGCAAGGCAGTCATCCGAAAAACCGAGGCTACTGAGTCTGCCGATAAGAATATGGTGATTGACAGAGTCGAAAGCCTTGGCAAGGTCGATGAAGACGGCTGCACAGTACTGTCTTTTATCGATGGCGGTTATGATATCGTTTAGTACCTTGAGTGTGGCTGAGGTGCACCCATGACCGGCTCGGAAACCAGATTGCACAGCGGAGAAGGTACGGTGGGATTCGAGATGGTCAGTGACCTGTTTGTTGACTTGGCTTTCGAAGACCTTAGATAGGCAGGGAGGATGGATATAGGTCTGTAACAGTTTGGGTCCAGGGTGTCTCCCCCTTTGAAGAGGGGGATGACTGCGGCAGCTTTCCAATCCTTGGGGATCTCAGACGAGATGAAAGAGAGGTTGAACAGGCTGGTAATAGGGGTTGCGACAATGGTGGCAGATAGTTTCAGAAATAGAGGGTCCAGATTGTCAAGCCCAGCTGATTTGTACGGGTCCAGGTTTTGCAGCTCTTTCAGAACATCTGCTATCTGGATTTGGGTAAAGGAGAACCTGGAGAGGCTTGGGCGAGGAGCTGCGGGGGGGGCGGAGCTGTTGGCCGAGGTTGAAGTAGCCAGGCGGAAGGCATGGCCAGCCGTTGAGAAATGCTTATTGAAGTTTTCGATAATCATGGATTTATCAGTGGTGACCGTGTTACCTAGCCTCAGTGCAGTGGGCAGCTGGGAGGAGGTGCTCTTGTTCTCCATGGACTTCACAGTGTCCCATAACTTTTTGGAGTTGGAGCTACAGGATGCAAACTTCTGCCTGAAGAAGCTGGCCTTAGCTTTCCTGACTGACTGCGTGTATTGGTTGTGTATATGTGTACCATGTGTATATGTTGTCAAGTGCTTGACTACTACAGTGGTCTTCGGTTGTAGTATTTTAGCATGGATTATGAATCATAATACTGCTATTCATAGTAGCACTATATTATTATAGTAGCATTCATAGTAGTAACCTTCACTCCAAATCAAAACTCCAAAACTCCAACCTGATTTTGGACGGAATTACCTGGAATTACCTGTAATGCTTCCTACACCCAAGGATTATTATTCTCAAACTACACAGCAAATGCTCTGGAAAACAAACAGAAACCTGAAAACACCATCCAACCTGGAACTGAGACTGAAAGCTACCATGCTTGCTAGGACAAAGAGATACAACTTCAATTAGCACTGGCGTGTGAAGCGAGAGGTGGACCCTCTCTCTACAGTTTAAATAAGACAATAATCACTAACCAAAACAGCAATGGACAAGGCATAATGACATTAGGGAGTGGCATGTGTAGCCGAGTGATCATAGGGACCAGTGGGAGGCTAGGTGCGTTGGAGACACGGTGATTCAGACAGCTAGCGGGCCGGGGCTAGCAGAAGGGCCTTAGGGGAGCAGAAGGGCCTTAGGGGAGCATAAGGGCCTTAGGGGAGCAGAAGGGCCTTAGGGGAGCAGAAGGGCCTTAGGGGAGCAGAAGAGCCTTAGGGGTGCAGAAGGGCCTTAGGGGAGCAGCAGGGCCTTAGGGGAGCAGCAGGGCCTTAGGGGTGCAGAAGGGTCTTAGGGGAGCAGAAGGGCCTTAGGGGAGCAGAAGGGCCTTAGGGGAGCAGAAGGGCCTTAGGGGAGCAGAAGGGCCTTAGGGGGACGTCGCGACGGATGAGACTGTTGAAACCCCCACGGACGGTTACGTCGGCAGACCAGTCGTGATGGATCGGCAGGGCTCCCCTCCGTAAAGGCAGTGAAAGGGTCCAGGCCAATTGGCAAAATAGGTTTTGTAGCTCAAGAAATTCGCTGATGGACCTCTTCAGCTAGCCGGGAGGTGGACCTAGCTCGGGGTTAGCTCCAGGCTAACTGGCGCTTGCTTCGGGACAGAGACGTTAGCCAGGAGTAGCCACTCGGAGCAGCTAGCTAGCTGGGGTGATCCAGGTAAAAAGGTTCAGAGCTTCCCCCAACATTTTGACCTTTATTTATACAGGTTTGTCTCATTGAGATAACATCTCTTTTCCAAGAGAGACCTGGTCCAATAGCAGCAGAGGGGAACAACGTTTCAAAACAACTTACATACACGAACACAACATTAAACAAAACTATCAACACACATACAGTACAGCAAAAACATTTTAGGTAAAAAACACAAACGTCTTGACTAAAAACAGCTGGCCTAAAGACAATTACACTCTTCTATGATATATAAATCGATCAAGTGTTTAATCTCCAATGACACTAGATCATCAAATTTTAAAATGTTCAGGAGAGAATTCCAGGACCACGGAGCTAAGTAACTAAAACTATTTCTACCATGACCTGTTGTAATTTTTAGTACTGTTAGAAGCAAATGAGAATGGGACTGTAGTTGATATATATATTTACTAACCTGACTAAAAAGAACAGAGATAAAATCACATTTTACCCAATATGGCCTTATAAATCAGTGTATACCAGTGTTTAAGCCTACGCAAGGTCAATGACGACCAGCCAACAGCGCTGTAGAGATCACAATGATGTGTTAGACGTTTCTGATTTGTGATGAACCTGAGGGCTGCATGTGTACACTGAACCAAGTGCTCTCGGGGTAGTGGTTGAGGCCTGCATGTATATAACATCACTAAAACCACCAGTAATGTACATCGTACAAGCTCCTTCCTGGCCTCAAAAGAAAAACAAGCCTTATGCCAATAACAAAAACCTATTTTCAGCTTGAGCTTCCTTATCAAGTTCTCAACATGCACAGTGAAGCTCAGCTTATCATCAACCCACACACCAACATATTTGTACACTTTAACTTGCTCTATAGTATGTCCAGCCAATGTAGCAATGGCATGATTAGTAACATGCCTGGCATTTGAAAATACCATGCATTTTGTTTTACCCAACTTTAGAATCAGCTTTAAATCATACAGATTCTGTTGTATTATGTTAAATGCTCTTTGGGCATTTTCAAAAGCTAAAGATAAACTACTAACACTTTAAATAAAGAACAGTATAAACATTAACATCCGCTGTTTCAATAAGATCCCCAATGTTGTTGATCTACAAAATGAACAACGGTGGGCCCAAAATAGAACCTTGCGGAACACCTGAGCACACCTCTATGGACTCAGATGTACAACCATCCACCATTATACATTGTCTATGATTTGATAGGTACTTAATAAACCAATCTACAGCATGCCCAGTAATTCCACAACATTTGAACCTTTGCACTAACACAGCAAGTACCATGGCGTCAAAAGCCTTCGACAAATCAATAAAGACAGACACAATGTAACTTCTTATCAAGAGCACAGTGGATGTCATTTAATACCTTCAATGTTGCTGAAACAGTGCTGTGGCCAGACCTAAAACCTGATTGCATTCCATTTAAGATGTTGTTTTCTTGGAAGTAGGTCTTTAGCTGCCTACTAACTAAGGACTCCAGTACCTTAGACAGTACAGACAATTTTGATAAGGGTCAATAGTTATCTGGAAGCGAAGGATCTCCACCTTTCAGGAGAGGCAGTACAAAAGCAAATTTCCATAACTTGGGGATTTCATTAACATCAAGCGTGAGGTTATAAATACATGTTAAGGGGGGAGCAATGATGTCTGCAGCTAGGTGTAGGAGGCGGGGTCTAGTTCATCAGGGCCTGGGGATTTTTTTCCATCAATTTCTTTCAGGGCTTTACACACTTCTGAAACAGAGAATGATGAAAAGGAGAACCTGGTGAAGGAGTGCACAGGAGTGTCAGGTAAATTCATTATACCTTTGACCTTTTCAAATAAAATGCTGATTCCAAGGCTTTCAGAATGCAGGTTCTCTCAGTTACAATCTGTGTTTACCAACAATTGTTTGGGAAGCTGTGTATCTTTTTTGCACTCCAAACCTTTCACTACTTGTCAGAATTTGGATGGATTATTTAAATTATGTGAAGTAGATTTCAGGTAGTGGTCTGCTTTCAATTTACATCAACAATATAGCTCAGGCGTAGGAAGCTCTCTCATCCATTTATATGCAGATGATACAGTCATATACTCAGCTGGCCCCTCCCTGGATTTTGTGTCAAATGCTCTACAACAAAGCTTTCTTATTGTCCAACAAGCTTTCTCTACCCTTAAATTGTTAATATTGTTTAGAAATATTTGACTTTCATACAAGTGCAATACACCAAATTAAAGCTTAACTTCTTGTTAATCTACCCATCGTGTCCGATTTCAAAAAGGCTTTACAGCGAAAGCAAACCATATGATTATGTTAGGTCAGAGCCTAGTCACAAAAACTCATACAGCTATTTTCCTGAAAAAAGCAAGAATAGAGATAGAATTCATCACTAACCTTTGATCTTCATCAGATGGCACTCATAGGACTTCATGTTACACAATACATGTATGTTTTGTTTGATAAAGTTCATATTTATATCCAAAAATCTCAGTTTACATTGGCGCGTTATGTTCAGTAATGTTGTGCCTCGAAAACATCCGTCGAATTTGCAGAGAGCCACATCAATTTACAGAAATACTCATCATTAACTTTGATAAAAGATACAAGTGTTATGCACAGAATTATAGATATACTTCACCTTAATGCAGTCGCTGTGTCAGATTTCAAAAAAGCTTTACAGAAAAAGCAAACCATGCAATAATCTGAGTACAGCACTCAGACACAAAAACAAACCATACAGATACCCGCCATGTTGTGGAGTCAGTAAAAGTCAGAAATAGCGTTATAAATATTCACTTACCTTTGATGATCTTCATCAGAATACACTCCCAGGAATCCCAGTTCCACAATAAATGTTTGCTTTGTTCGATAAAGTCCATAATTTATGTCCAAATAACTCCTTTTGTTAGCGCGTTTAGTTCACAAATCCAAACTCACGAGGGGCGGGCAAGTCCAGGAGAAAGTTCAGACGAAAAGTTTAAAAAGTTATATTACAGTTCGTGGAAACATGTCAAACGATGTATAGAATCAATCTTTAGGATGCTTTTAACATAAATCTTCAATAATATTCCAACCGGAAAATTCAATGGAACGCAGGTCGCTCTCACAGGCGCAAGCGTGATCAGCTCTTGGCCTTCTGCCAGACCTCTGGTTGAAACAGCTCTCATTCTCTCCCCCTTCATAGTAGAAGCCTGAAACAACGTTCTAAAGACTGTTGACATCTAGTGGAAGCTTTAGGAAGTGCAATATGACCCCATAGACACTGTATATTTGATAGGCAATGAGTTGAAAAACTACAAACTGAAAATTTCCCACTTCCTGGTTGGATTTTTCTCAGGTTTCCGCCTGCCATATGAGTTCTGTTATACTCACAGACATCATTTGAACACTTTTAGAAACTTCAGAGTGTTTTCTATCCAAATCTACTAATAATATGCATATATTCGCTTCTGGGCCTGAGTAGCAGGCAGTTTACTCTGGGCACGCTTTTCATCCGAATGTGAAAATGCTGCCCCCTATCCCAAACAGGTTTTAACCTTGTTCTGAACACCTCCAAAACAAAAGTAATGTGGTTTGGTCAGAAGAATGCCCCTCTCCCCACAGGTGTGATTACTACATCTGAGGGTTAAGCTCTTGAGGTAGTCACCTTTATACAAGTACTTGGGAGTATGGCTAGACGGTACACTGTAGAGGTCGACCGATTATGATTTTTCGATGTCGGTACCGATTATTGGAGGACAAAAAAGTCGATACCGATTAATCGGCCGATTTTTTTTATAATAATGACAATTACAACAATACTGAATGAACACTTATTTTAACTTAATATAATACATCAATCAAATCAATTTAGCCTCAAATAAATAATGAAACATGTTCAATTTGGTTTAAATAATGCAAAAACAAAGTGTTGGAGAAGAAAGTAAAAGTGCAATATGTGCCATGTAAGAGGGCTAACGTTTCAGTTCCGTAGTCAGAACATGAGAACATATGAAAGCTGGTGGTTCCTTTAAACATGAGTCTTCAATATTCCCAGGTAAGAAGTTTTAGGTTGTAGTTATTATAGGAATTATAGGACTATTTCCCTCTATACCATTTCTATTTTATATACCTTTGACTATTGGATGTTCTTATAAGCACTTTAGTTTTGCCAGTGTAACAGTATAGCTTCTGTCCCTCTCCTCGCTCCTCCCTGGGCTCGAACCAGGAACACAATGACAACAGCCACCCTCGAAGCAGCGTTACCCATGCAGAGCAAGGGGAACAACTACTCCAAGTCTCAGAGCGAGTGACGTTTGAAACGCTATTAGCGCACACCCCGCTAGCTAGCCATTTCACATCACATCGTTACACCAGCCTAATCTCGGGAGTTGATAGGCTTGAAGTCATAAACAGCAGAGCTGCTGGCAAAACGCTATTAGCGCACACCCCGCTAGCTAGCCATTTCACATCATATCGTTACACCAGCCTAATCTCGGGAGTTGATAGGCTTGAAGTCATAAACAGCAGAGCTGCTGGCAAAACGCACGAAAGTGCTGCTTGAATGAATGCTTATGAGCCTGCTGGTGCCTACCATCGCTCAGTCAGACTGCTCTATCAAATCATAGACTTAATTATAGCATAATAACACACAGGAATGCGAGCCTTAGGACATTAATAATATGGTCGAATCCGGGAACTATAATCTCGAAACAAAGACGTTTAATCTTTCAGTGAAATACAGAACCATTCAGTATTTTATCTAACGGGTGGCATCCATCAGTCTAAATATTCATGTTACATTGCACAACCTTCAATGTTATGTCATAATTACGTAAAATTCTGGCAAATTAGTTCGCAACAAGCCAGGCAGCCCAAACTGTTGCATATACCCTGACTCTGCGTGCAATGAATGCAAGAGAAGTGACACAATTTCACCTGGTTAATATTGCCTGCTAACCTGGATTTCTTTTAGCTAAATATACAGGTTTAAAAATATATACTTCTGTGTATTGATTTTAAGAATGGCATTGGTGTTTATGGTTAGACAGATACACGTTGGAGCAACAGTCCTTTTTCGCGAATGCGCACTGCATCGATTATATACAACGCAGGACACGCTAGATAAACTAGTAATATCATCAACCATGTGTAGTTATAACTAGTGATTATGATTGATTAAGTTTAATGCTAGCTAGCAACTTACCTTGGCTTCTTACTGCATTCGCGTAACAGGCAGGCTCCTCGTGAGGCAGGTGGTTAGAGCGTTGGACTAGTTAACCGTAAGGTTGCAAGATTGAATCCCTGAGATGACAAGGTAAAAATATGCCGTTCTGCTCCTGAACAAGGCAGTTAAGCCACCGTTCCTAGGCCGTCATTGAAAATAAGAATGTGTTCTTAACTGACTTGCCTAGTTAAATAAAGATGAAATAAAAGTGTAAAAAATATCGGCAAAATCGGCGTCCAAAATGACCGATTTCCGAATGTTATGAAAACTTGAAATCGGCCCTAATTAATCGGCCATTCCGATTAATCGGCCAACCTCTAGTACACTGTCCTTCTCTCAGCATATATCAAAGCTGCAGGCTAAAGTTAAATCTAGACTTGGTTTCCTCTATTGTAATCGTTCCTCTTTCACCCCAGCTGCCAAACTAACCCTGATTCAGATGACTATTCTACCCATTCTAGATTAAGGAGACATAATTTATAGATCGGCAGGTAAGGGTGCTCTCGAATGGCTAGATGTTCTTTACCATTCGGCCATTAGATTATCCACCAATGCTCCTTATAGGACACACCACTGCACTCTATACTCCTCTGTAAACTGGTCATCTCTGTATACCCGTCGCAAGACCCACTGGTTGGTGTAAAAAACCCTCTTAGGCCTCAATCCACCTATCAGAAATATCTACTGCAGCCTTCATTCTCACATTCGGCCAGTCACATTCTATGAAAGGTCCCAAATGCACATACATCCCTGGGTCGCTTGTCTTTTCAGTTTGCTGCAGCTAACGACTGGAACAAACACTCAAACTGGACCGTTTTATCTCAATCTCTTATTTCGAAGACTCAGTCATGGACACTCTTACTGACAGTTGTCGCTACTTTGCATGATGTATTGTTGTCTCTACCTTCTTGCCCTTTGTGCTGTTGTCTGTGCCCAATAATGTTTGTACCATGTTTTGTGTTGCTACCATGTTGTTGTCATGTGTTGCTACCATGCTGTGTTATGTGTTGCTACCATGCTGTGTTATGTGTTGCTACCATGTTGTTGTCATGTGTTGCTACCATGTTGTTGTCATGTGTTGCTACCATGTTGTTGTCATGTGTTGCTACCATGTTGTTGTCATGTGTTGCTACCATGTTGTTGTCATGTGTTGCTACCATGTTGTTGTCATGTGTTGCTACCATGCTGTGTTATGTGTTGCTGCCTTGCTACGTTGTCTTAGGTCTCTCTTTATGTAGTGTTGTGTTTTCTCTCTTGTCGTGATGTGTGTTTTGTCCTATATTCATTTTATATTTTTAATCCCAGCCCCCGTCCCCACAGGAGACCTTTTGGTAGGCCGTCATTGTAAATACTAAGAATTTGTTCTTAACTGACTTGCCTAGTTGAATAAAGGTAAAAGAATGAATACAAGTTGTACTCTATTATCATAGTAGTAGTAGTGCTATAGTAAATTAGTAGCATTCATAGTGGTAGTACTGTGGTATCATAGTAGCATTCATAGTAGTAGTACTATAGTATCATAGTAGTAGTACTATAGTATCATAGTAGTAGTATCATAGTAGCATTCATAGTAGTAGTACTATAGTATCATAGTAGCATTCATAGTAGTAGTGCTATAGTATCATAGTAGCTTTCGTAGTAGTAGTACTATAGTATCATAGTAGTAGTACTATAGTATCATATTAGCATTCGTAGTAGTAGCACTATAGTATCATAGTAGCATTCGTAGTAGTAGCACTATAGTATCATAGTAGCTTTCATTGTGGTAGTACTATAGTATCATAGTAGCATTCATAGTCGTACTATAGTATCATAGTGGCATTCATAGTAGTAGTACTATAGTATCATAGTAGCATTCATAGTCGTACTATAGTCGTACTATAGTATCATAGTGGCATTCATAGTAGTAGTACTATAGTATCATAGTGGCATTCATAGTAGTAGTACTGTAGTATCGTAGAAGTAGAGCTATAGTAGCATTCCTAGTCATACTATAGTCGTACTATAGTATCATAGTGGCATTCATAGTAGTAGTACTATAGTATCATAGTAGCATTCCTAGTCATACTATAGTTGTACTATAGTATCATAGTAGCATTCCTAGTCATACTATAGTTGTACTATAGTATCATAGTAGCATTCATAGTCGTACTATAGTTGTACTATAGTATCATAGTGGCATTCATAGTAGTAGTACTATAGTATCATAGTGGCATTCCCCAATGATTCCCAATGATTTTTTTTTTAAATCTGTATGATAAGTGTCTCTGTGTGAAGCACAGCAGATGTCTTCTAATAATAAATACTGCAATAGAAGTGGCAATGTGGGACTCTTTATAGAATCCTAAAGTGAACTCATATACTTTATACTGAGATCAATCCCTAGATGGGTTTCAAGTAGCCATGTAGGTCATGTGTATTCATGACCTACACCTTCATCAAACACACCTAATCAAATGCTGAAGTGAACCAAAGCACAGAGGAGACAACATTTAGACAGAGCGAGTGTGTGTGTGTGTGTGTGTGTGTGTGTTTCTTTCAGAGAAATGTTATGCAGCATTATCATTTATCAGAACTCCGAAGACAAGCCTATTTTAATGTCCACTTGGGTCTCTTCACACATATATATACATACATATATATACACACACACACACACACACACACACACACACACACACACACACACACACACACACACACACACACACACACACACACACACACACACACACACACACCATGTTTAGTTTAAATAATAGGAAGGGTGTGTTTAACTTCCTCCTGTGTTTGTTGATGTTTATTTTATCTCTCTGGAAGCATCTAGCCCCTCCCCCATCGGAATGTAGCAACGCCCAGTCATTCTGGAAATTCCATACATTTCAAAAGGTGTGTGGGGGGGGGGGGGGACTGATAATCACCATGGCATCCCCAATCTGAGATTCCTTTGCGTACTGTAGAATGTCCCCGTATTGTCTTCTCTCATCATCTGTGTTTGTGCTTTCCCCATCAGAGACAGTGTGGTCTGCTCTGGGCTTGTAGGGTGTGGAACATTTACATCAACAGATAGAATCACCCTCGCAGTCTGTGTCTACTCTCCTCTCTAATCGACAGAATCTCTCTTATCGTGCTCTCTCTCGCTCTTCCTCTTTTCAGCCCCAACTTTCCCTCCCTCTCAAATATACACAGTGGACAAAACATTAGGAACACCTTCTTGAGTTGCACCCCCTTTTGCCCTCAGAACAGCCTCTATTTGTTGGAGCATGGACTCAAGTGTTCTACAGGGATGCTGGCCCATGTTGATTCCACCAATGCTTCCAACAGTTGTCAAGTTGGCTAGATGTCCTTTGGGTGGTGGACCATTCTTGATACACACGTGAAATGGTGATTCGTGAAAAACCCAGCAGTGTTGCAGTTCAAATCAAATCAAATCTGTGTTGCAGTTCTTGACACAAACCATTGCGCCTGGCACCTACTGCCATACCCTGTTCAAAGACCCTTCAATCTTATGTCTTGTCTATTCACCCTCTGAATGGCACATATACACAATCCATGTCTCAATTGTGTCAAGGTTTAAAAATCTTTCTTTAAAGTGAGGTACAGCAAAGCCTATTCAATAAGTATCCCGTTGTTTACACATATATATATATAGATATATATATATATTTTTTTTTTTTATTGGCAAACTTGTGCTGCCTAAAATTCCAAGTCGCACAGCGAAATATTTAGGAGGATATGCAATCAAAATGGTCGCACTTTAGAGCCACGTATATGTGTGTGTTTTTGGAATCCAATAAGAACTCCTATCAGAATTTAGAACATATCCTATAGGATTGTAGAGGACTGGTTTCAAAATCTAAGGATTCTCTTTTGGATTCTAATAATATTTTCTTATTGGAATCCTATAGGATTTTTTGACTAGGGTGTTTCAAATCAAATCAAGCTTTATTTGTCACATGCGCCGAATACAACAAGTGTACAAAGTGTACAATGAAATGCTGACTTACGAGCCCTTAACCAACAGTGCAGTTCAAGAAGAAGGAAAATAAGTGTATGTTAATTAAATGGTTTGAGACCAAGCTAGGTGCACTAAGAGAGTGATTCATATCCTCATAGTTAACATACATTGATGTCTGATTCAGACTAAAATGATAAGAACCTATAATTACTGAACTGTATCCCAAAACAGTTTACATCAGACAGTTATTCAGATGGTCCCAGAGGGTAGATAGTTTTCTATATTCTTCAAGCCTTGTCTTAATGGACACTCTCCCTAGGTCTCCCTTGTTCCATTTATGAAAGAAGGGGTGTATTCTGTTTTCTATTCTGCAGTTAATAGACCATTTTAGCTGTTTGGTGCTTTGGTCATGGGATCTTTTGTCCTCTGTTGGCGTCTGCCTGCCTGCATGTCTGTCTGCATGCCTGTCTGGCTGCCTGTCTGCATGCCTGTCTGGCTGCATGCCTGCTATCCTGTCTGCATGCCTCCCTGCCTGTCTGCATGCCTCCCAGCCTGTCTGCATGCCTCCCTGCCTGTCTGCATGCCTCCCTGCCTGTCTGCATGCCTCCCAGCCTGTCCGCATGCCTCCCTGCCTGTCTGCATGCCTCCCTGCCTGTCTGCATGCCTCCCAGCCTGTCTGCATGCCTCCCCGCCTGTCTGCATGCCTCCCAGCCTGTCTGCATGCCTCCCAGCCTGTCTACATGCCTCCCCGCCTGTCTGCATGCCTCCCAGCCTGTCTGCATGCCTCCCTGCCTGTCTGCATGCCTCCCCGCCTGTCTGCATGCCTGTCTGCATGCCTCCCAGCCTGTCTGCATGCCTCCCTGCCTGTCTGCATGCCTCCTCGCCTGTCTGCATGCCTGTCTGCATGCCTCCCTGCCTGTCTGCATGCCTGTCTGCATGCCTCCCAGCCTGTCTGCATGCCTGTCTGCCTGTCTGCATGCCTCCCAGCCTGTCTGCATGCCTGTCTGCCTGTCTGCATGCCTCCCAGCTTGTCTGCATGCCTTCACTTCCCCTTTAAATGAATACACAGCCACACCTCACAACACAACTCTGCTTCTCCTTTAAATGAATACACAGCCACACCTCACAACACAACTCTACTTCCCCTTTAAATGAATACACAGCCACACCTCACAACACAACTCTACTTCCCCTTTAAATGAATACACAGCCACACCTCACAACACAACTCTGCTTCTCCTTTAAATGAATACACAGCCACACCTCACAACACAACTCTACTTCCCCTTTAAATGAATACACAGCCACACCTCACAACACAACTCTGCTTCTCCTTTAAATGAATACACAGCCACACCTCACAACACAACTCTGCTTCCCCTTTAAATGAATACACAGCAACACCTCACAACACAACTCTGCTTCCACTTCTAGAGCTTGGGACTATATGGTACTCTCTGTATTTTTGTCAAAATGTAGTTATTGCTATAGCCTTGTTCTGTACCTATATAGTACTCTAAATACACAAATTCATGTTGTTAAGTTCAAAAGAAAACAAGATTTAAAAAATTGCTGACACCATTAAAACCTCGGAACTTAAAAGCCAATTATCTCTGAATCATATTTTTCAGATATAACCTTACTAAGTTCTCACCTTTCATGTCTAAGCTAAGGACAGGACTCTGGTAATACATTAGCCTTCACCTGTCTGAAAGAATATACCCCCCCCCCCCACCCCCCATGAATAACTTTGCCTGAGCCTCTAGTGCCCAATGAATAATCTAAATTCATTAATTTGTGTCATATTTTCTGAATCCAAAAATTTGCAGCAAAGCTGGTTGGAGGCATGTGATATTGACAGCAGCTTGACACAGACAGGCGGATGCCATTAGGCAGGTGTCACTGCTTGGGTTATTGCCTCTCTGCAGCAGTGGAAATGTTGAAGGGAAAATATAATACATGTTTTTCGGAGCGTGGCCAAGAAGATATCTGGGGGGGATAGATGCAGAGAGAGGCAAAGATGTGCACATTACTGTCACACTGATTGGCTCTGGGCTCAGATATGCATGTTTGTGAATGGCTGGTTACTGATTGGCTCTGGGCTCAGATATGCATGTTTGTGAATGGCTGGTTACTGATTTAGAAGTAACGGACCCGGGTTCGATCTCAGACCGTGACCGGGTGACCCATGTGGCGGGGCCTCCCGAGTGGTGCTAGAGGCATCACTACAGACCGGGGTTCGATCTCAGGCTGCCGTGACCGGGTGACCCATGTGGCGGGGCCTCCCGAGTGGCGCAGCGGTCTAACTGCATCGCAGTGCTAGAGGCATCACTACCTGACCCGGGTTCGATCTCAGGCTGCCGTGACCGGGTGACCCATGTGGCGGGGCCTCCCGAGTGGTGCTAGAGGCATCACTACAGACCCGGGTTCGATATCAGGCTGCCGTGACCGGGTGACCCATGTGGAGGGGCCTCCCGAGTGGCACAGCGGTCTAACTGCATCGCAGTGCTAGAGGCATCACTACAGACCCGGGTTCGATCTCAGGCTGCCGTGACCGGGTGACCCATGTGGCGGGGCCTCCCGAGTGGCGCAGCGGTCTAACTGCATCGCAGTGCTAGAGGCATCACTACAGACCCGGGTTCTATCTCAGACTGCCGTGACCGGGTGACCCATGTGGCGGGGCCTCCCGAGTGGTGCAGCGGTCTAACTGCATCGCAGTGCTAGAGGCATCACTACAGACCCGGGTTCGATCTCAGGCTGCCGTCAGCGGGTGACCCATGTGGCGGGTCCTCCCGAGTGGTGCAGCGGTCTAACTGCATCGCAGTGCTAGAGGCATCACTACAGACCCGGGTTCGATCTCAGACTGCCGTGACCGGGTGACCCATGTGGCGGGGCCTCCCGAGTGGCGCAGCGGTCTAACTGCATCGCAGTGCTAGAGGCATCACTACAGACCCGGGTTCGATCTCAGGCTGCCGTGACCGGGTGACCCATGTGGCGGGGCCTCCCGAGTGGCGCAGCGGTCTAACTGCATCGCAGTGCTAGAGGCATCACTACAGACCCGGGTTCGATCTCAGGCTGCCGTGACCGGGTGACCCATGTGGCGGGGCCTCCCGAGTGGCGCAGCGGTCTAACTGCATCGCAGTGCTAGAGGCATCACTACAGACCCGGGTTCGATCTCAGGCTGCCGTGACCGGGTGACCCATGTGGCGGGGCCTCCCGAGTGGCACAGCGGTCTAACTGCATCGCAGTGCTAGAGGCATCACTACAGACCCGGGTTCGATCTCAGGCTGTCGTGACCGGGTGACCCATGTGGCGGGGCCTCCCGAGTGGCGCAGCGGTCTAACTGCATCGCAGTGCTAGAGGCATCACTACAGACCCGGGTTCGATCTCAGGCTGCCGTGACCGGGAGACCCATGTGGCGGGGCCTCCCGAGTGGCGCAGCGGTCTAACTGCATCGCAGTGCTAGAGGCATCACTACAGACCCGGGTTCGATCTCAGGCTGCCGTGACCGGGTGACCCATGTGGCGGGGCCTCCCGAGTGGCGCAGCGGTCTAACTGCATCGCAGTGCTAGAGGCATCACTACAGACCCGGGTTCGATCTCAGACTGCCGTGACCGGGTGACCCATGTGGCGGGGCCTCCCGAGTGGCGCAGCGGTCTAACTGCATCGCAGTGCTAGAGGCATCACTACAGACCCGGGTTCGATCTCAGGCTGCCGTGACCGGGTGACCCATGTGGCGGGTCCTCCCGAGTGGTGCAGCGGTCTAACTGCATCGCAGTGCTAGAGGCATCACTACAGACCCGGGTTCGATCTCAGGCTGCCGTCAGCGGGTGACCCATGTGGCGGGTCCTCCCGAGTGGTGCAGCGGTCTAACTGCATCGCAGTGCTAGAGGCATCACTACAGACCCGGGTTCGATCTCAGACTGCCGTGACCGGGTGACCCATGTGGCGGGGCCTCCCGAGTGGCGCAGCGGTCTAACTGCATCGCAGTGCTAGAGGCATCACTACAGACCCGGGTTCGATCTCAGGCTGCCGTGACCGGGTGACCCATGTGGCGGGGCCTCCCGAGTGGCGCAGCGGTCTAACTGCATCGCAGTGCTAGAGGCATCACTACAGACCCGGGTTCGATCTCAGGCTGCCGTGACCGGGTGACCCATGTGGCGGGGCCTCCCGAGTGGCGCAGCGGTCTAACTGCATCGCAGTGCTAGAGGCATCACTACAGACCCGGGTTCGATCTCAGACTGCCGTGACCGGGTGACCCATGTGGCGGGGCCTCCCGAGTGGCGCAGCGGTCTAACTGCATCGCAGTGCTAGAGGCATCACTACAGACCCGGGTTCGATCTCAGGCTGCCGTGACCGGGTGACCCATGTGGCGGGGCCTCCCGAGTGGCACAGCGGTCTAACTGCATCGCAGTGCTAGAGGCATCACTACAGACCCGGGTTCGATCTCAGGCTGTCGTGACCGGGTGACCCATGTGGCGGGGCCTCCCGAGTGGCGCAGCGGTCTAACTGCATCGCAGTGCTAGAGGCATCACTACAGACCCGGGTTCGATCTCAGGCTGCCGTGACCGGGAGACCCATGTGGCGGGGCCTCCCGAGTGGCGCAGCGGTCTAACTGCATCGCAGTGCTAGAGGCATCACTACAGACCCGGGTTCGATCTCAGGCTGCCGTGACCGGGTGACCCATGTGGCGGGGCCTCCCGAGTGGCGCAGCGGTCTAACTGCATCGCAGTGCTAGAGGCATCACTACAGACCCGGGTTCGATCTCAGACTGCCGTGACCGGGTGACCCATGTGGCGGGGCCTCCCGAGTGGCGCAGCGGTCTAACTGCATCGCAGTGCTAGAGGCATCACTACAGACCCGGGTTCGATCTCAGGCTGCCGTGACCGGGTGACCCATGTGGCGGGGCCTCCCGAGTGGCACAGCGGTCTAACTGCATCGCAGTGCTAGAGGCATCACTACAGACCCGGGTTCGATCTCAGGCTGTCGTGACCGGGTGACCCATGTGGCGGGGCCTCCCGAGTGGCGCAGCGGTCTAACTGCATCGCAGTGCTAGAGGCATCACTACAGACCCGGGTTCGATCTCAGGCTGCCGTGACCGGGAGACCCATGTGGCGGTGCACAATTGGCCCAGCGTTGTCCGGGTTAGAGGAGGGTTTGGCCGGCTGGGATGTCCTTGTCCCATTGTGCTCTAGCGACTCCTTGTGGCGGGCCGGGTGCGTGCATGTTGACTTCGTTCTCCAGTTGTACGGTGTTTCCTTCCGACACATTGGTGCGGCTGGCTTCCGGGTTAAGGGAGCAGTGTGTCACTGCGGTTTGGCAGGGTTGTGTTTCTGAGGATGCATGACTCTTGACCTTCGCCTCTCCCGAGTCCGTAGATAGTAACTACCAATTGGATACCATGAAAAAGGGGTCAAAATTAACAAAAATAATTCTAATAATAACAAGACAGGGTGACCACTGATGGGTTTTGGCTGACCTTTCTGTTACATGTCTCATTTAAACTCGCTGACCAAGCTATAGCGGAAAGTTTAGGCTTAATTTGCATTTCTGATCACATTGAGTTGGGCAGATGGTTAATTAATATGTTAATGATTTCTCTCTAATCAGTCCAGGGCGAATCTGAACTTCAACTGAGTCACGCACTGATGTCAATAAGGGAATTAGGATTCACCCTGCTGGTTTCTTTCTAGTGGGTTGCCACACTCAGAATGTTCCACAAGCTGTGTCAGAGATACAGCGGCTGTGGGAAGAAGATATATTTTTCATCAGTCGCAGAGCATGTTTACAGTAAGGACAGATGCAGGTATCAGAGCATGTTTACAGTAAGGACAGATGATAGGATCAGAGCATGTTTACAGTAAGGACAGATGAGGGTATCAGAGCATGTTTACAGTAAGGACAGGTAAAGGTATCAGAGCATGTTTACAGTAAGGACAGATGAAGGTATCAGAGCATGTTTACAGTAAGGACAGGTGAGGGTAGTAGGGAATGTTTACAGTAAGGACAGGTGAGGGTAGTAGGGAATGTTTATAGTAAGGACAGGTGAGGGTAGTAGGGAATGTTTACAGTAAGGACAGAGGAAGGTAGCAGAGCATGTTTACAGTAAGGACAGGTGAGGGTAGTAGGGAATGTTTACAGTAAGGACAGAGGAAGGTAGTAGGTCATGTTTACAGTACGGACAGGGGAAGGTAATAGAGCATGTTTACAGTAAGGACAGAGGAAGGTAATAGAGCATGTTTACAGTAAGGACAGAGGAAGGTAGTAGGGAATGTTTACAGTAAGAACAGAGGAAGGTAGTAGGTAATGTTTACAGTAAGGACAGGGGAAGGTAATAGAGCATGTTTACAGTAAGGACAGAGGAAGGTAATAGAGCATGTTTACAGTAAGGACAGAGGAAGGTAATAGAGCATGTTTACAGTAAGGACAGAGGAAGGTAGTAGGGAATGTTTACAGTAAGAACAGAGGAAGGTAGTAGGTAATGTTTACAGTAAGGACAGGGTAGGTAGTAGGTAATGTTTATAGTAAGGACAGAGGAAGGTAGTAGGGAATGTTTACAGTAAGGACAGAGGAAGGTAGTAGGGAATGTTTACAGTAAGGACAGAGGAAGGTAATAGAGCATGTTTACAGTAAGGACAGAGGAAGGTAATAGAGCATGTTTACAGTAAGGACAGATGCAGGTATCAGAGCATGTTTACAGTAAGGACAGATGATAGGATCAGAGCATGTTTACAGTAAGGACAGATGAGGGTATCAGAGCATGTTTACAGTAAGGACAGGTAAAGGTATCAGAGCATGTTTACAGTAAGGACAGATGAAGGTATCAGAGCATGTTTACAGTAAGGACAGGTGAGGGTAGTAGGGAATGTTTACAGTAAGGACAGGTGAGGGTAGTAGGGAATGTTTATAGTAAGGACAGGTGAGGGTAGTAGGGAATGTTTACAGTAAGGACAGAGGAAGGTAGCAGAGCATGTTTACAGTAAGGACAGGTGAGGGTAGTAGGGAATGTTTACAGTAAGGACAGAGGAAGGTAGTAGGTCATGTTTACAGTACGGACAGGGGAAGGTAATAGAGCATGTTTACAGTAAGGACAGAGGAAGGTAATAGATCATGTTTACAGTAAGGACAGAGGAAGGTAGTAGGGAATGTTTACAGTAAGAACAGAGGAAGGTAGTAGGTAATGTTTACAGTAAGGACAGGGGAAGGTAATAGAGCATGTTTACAGTAAGGACAGAGGAAGGTAATAGAGCATGTTTACAGTAAGGACAGAGGAAGGTAATAGAGCATGTTTACAGTAAGGACAGAGGAAGGTAGTAGGGAATGTTTACAGTAAGAACAGAGTAAGGTAGTAGGTAATGTTTACAGTAAGGACAGGGTAGGTAGTAGGTAATGTTTATAGTAAGGACAGAGGAAGGTAGTAGGGAATGTTTACAGTAAGGACAGAGGAAGGTAGTAGGGAATGTTTACAGTAAGGACAGAGGAAGGTAATAGAGCATGTTTACAGTAAGGACAGAGGAAGGTAATAGAGCATGTTTACAGTAAGGACAGAGGAAGGTAGTAGAGCATGTTTACAGTAAGGACAGAGGAAGATAGTGTGGCAGTAACAGTAATGATCAGGATGGGGATGCTGAGGAGGGCAGTAACACCTTGGAGGCCTGAGACTAAATCTGCTGACACACTGTGAAGTGTAGGCTAGGTTAGGTACTGTACCGGAGACATACAGTGTACTGTACTGGGAGTCTGTCCAGCTGAGGTGAGAAACAGGGCAGTGTGTTTTTGTTGCGTGTGGGTGCGTGTGCGTGCGTGGAGCTTTGGCGGTTTCAAGGTCAAATACCTAGTAGGGAATTATGTGTGTGTGTGATAATTATCATCCTCTCTCTCTCTCTCTCTCAACCCTCCATCTTTCAACCCATCTCAGCGCCCAGAGCTATGCCCTGTGTTGTGTCTGTTATTGAAACAGAGCATAGTGTTGTGAGAAATAACCCAGAGAGACCAGCATGTCTTTCGGTCAGCTATGTTGTTGTTTAGTGGTTATACAGTATGTACTGTACACTGAGTTACATCCGACCCCAGGGTGTCACGCCTTGGTCATAGTATTTTGTGTTTGTGTTTTCGCTATATATTTGGTCAGGCCAGGGTGTGACATGGGTTTATTTTGTTGTGTTTCGTATTGGGGTTTGTAGGCATTGGGATTGTGGTTGATTAGGGGTGTGTCTAGTGTAGGCTTGGCTGCCTGAGGCGGTTCTCGATCAGAGTCAGGTGATTCTCGTTGCCTCGGATTGGGAACCGTATTTAGGTAGCCTGAGTTTCACTTTGTATTTGGTGGGTGATTGTTCCTGTCTCTGTGTAGTGTTCACCAGATAGGCTGTAATTAGGTTGGTGGGTGATTGTTCCTGTCTCTGTGTAGTGTCACCAGATAGGCTGTAATTAGGTTGGTGGGTGATTGTTCCTGTCTCTGTGTAGTGTTCACCAGATAGGCTGTAATTAGGTTGGTGGGTGATTGTTCCTGTCTCTGTGTAGTGTTCACCAGATAGGCTGTAATTAGGTTGGTGGGTGATTGTTCCTGTCTCTGTGTAGTGTTCACCAGATAGGCTGTAATTAGGTTGGTGGGTGATTGTTCCTGTCTCTGTGTAGTGTTCACCAGATAGGCTGTAATTAGGTTGGTGGGTGATTGTTCCTGTCTCTGTGTAGTGTTCACCAGATAGGCTGTATTAGGTTGGTGGGTGATTGTTCCTGTCTCTGTGTAGTGTTCACCAGATAGGCTGTATTAGGTTGGTGGGTGATTGTTCCTGTCTCTGTGTAGTGTTCACCAGATAGGCTGTAATTAGGTTGGTGGGTGATTGTTCCTGTCTCTGTGTAGTGTTCACCAGATAGGCTGTAATTAGGTTGGTGGGTGATTGTTCCTGTCTCTGTGTAGTGTTCACCAGATAGGCTGTATTAGGTTGGTGGGTGATTGTTCCTGTCTCTGTGTAGTGTTCACCAGATAGGCTGTAATAAGTTTCACGTTCCGTTTGTTGTTTTTTGTATTTATAAGTTATTTCATGTGTCACTTTTTTTCATTAAAGTTATGAGTAACCACCACGCTGCATTTCGGTCCGACTCTCTTTCAACAAACAAAGAACGCCGTTACACAGGGCTTATATATATATATATATATATACAGAGCATTCGGAAAGTATTCAACATTTTGTTACTTTACAGCCTTATTCCAAATTTGCTTAAATAATTATCTCTCCCCCCCCCCCCCCCCCATCAATCTACACATAATACTGCGTAATGACAAAGCAAAAACTGGTTCTTAGACATTTTTGCAAATGCAAAATATTCAAACCCTTTACTCAGTACTTTGTTGAAGCACCTTTGGCAGCATTACAGCAGTGAGTCTTCTTGGTTATGATGCCTCAAGCTTGGCACACCTGTATTTGGGGAGTTTTTCACATTCTTCTCTGCAGATCCTCTCAAGCTCTGGCAGGTTGGATGGGGAGAGTTGCTGCACAGCTATTCCCAGGTCTCTTCAGAGATGTTCGATCGGGTTCATGTCCAGGCTCTGGCTGGGCCACTCAAGGACATTCAGAGACTTCAGAGGCATTGTCTAGGTTGTTGTCCTGTTTGAAGGTGAACCTTCTCCCCAGTCTGAGCGCTCTGGAGCAGGTTTTCATCAAAGATCTCTCTGCACTTTGATCCATTCATCTTTCCCTTGATCCGGACTAGTCTCTCTGTCCCTGCCGCTGAAAAACATCCCCACAGCATGATGCTGCCACCACCATGCTTCTCCGTAGGGATGGTGCCAGGTTTCCTCCAGACGTGACGCTTGGCATTCAGGACAAAGACTTCATTCTTGGTTTCATCAGACCAGAGAATCTTGTTTCTGATGGTCTGAGAGTCTTTAGGAGCCTTTTGGCAAACTCCAAGCAGGCTGTAATGTGCCTTTTACTGAGGAGTGGCTTCCGTCTGGCCACTCTACCATAAAGGCTGATTGGTGGAGTGCTGCAGAGATGGTTGTCCTTCTGGAAGGTTCTCCCATCTCCACAGAGGAACTCTGTGGCCATCGGGTTCTTGGTCACCTCTCTGACCAAGGCCCTTCTCCCCTGATTGCTCAGTTTGGCTGGGCGGCCAGCTCTAGGAAGAGTCTTGGTGGTTTCAAACTTCTTCCATTTAAGAATGATGGAGGCCACTGTGTTCTTGTGGACCTTTAATTCAATGCTGCAGAAATGTTTTGGCACCCTTCTCCAGATCTGTGCCTCGACACAATCCTGTCTCGGTGCTCTAGGGACAATTCCTTCGACCTCATTGCTTGGTTTTTGCTCTGACATGCACTGTCAACTGTGGGACCTTAAATAGACAGGTGTGTGCCTTTCCAAATCATGCAAATCCAATCAATTTAATTTACCACAGGTGGAATCCAATCAAGATGTAGAATCATCTCAAGGATGATTCTAAAAATGTCAACCTGTTTTTTTGTTTTGTCATTATGGGGTATTGTGATGTCATTATGGGGTATTGTGATGTCATTATGGGGTATTGTGATGTCATTATGGGGTATTATGATGTCATTATGGGGTATTGTGATGTCATTATGGGGTATTGTGATGTCATTATGGGGTATTGTGATGTCATTATGGGGTATTGTGTGTAGATTTATGAGGAAACAACATGTATTTAATCCATTTGTAAATAAGGCTGTAAAGTAACAAATGTGGGAAAAGTCGAGGGCTCAGAATACTTTCCCAATGCACTGTACACACACACACACAGGAAGGGAACAACTACATTAATACCAATGCACTGTACACACACACACACAGGAAGGGAACAACTACATTAATACCAATGCACTGTACACACACAGGAAGGGAACAACTACATTAATACCAATGCACTGTACACACACACAGGAAGGGAACAACTACGTTAATACCAATGCACTGTACACACACACAGGAAGGGAACAACTACATTAATACCAATGCACTGTACACACACACAGGAAGGGAACAACTACATTAATACCAATGCACTGTACACACACACAGGAAGGGAACAACTACATTAATACCAATGCACTGTACACACACACAGGAAGGGAACAACTACATTAATACCAATGCACTGTACACACACACAGGAAGGGAACAACTACATTAATACCAATGCACTGTACACACACACAGGAAGGGAACAACTACATTAATACCAATGCACTGTACACACACACAGGAAGGGAACAACTACATTAATACCAATGCACTGTACACACACACAGGAAGGGAACAACTACATTAATACCAATGCACTGTACACACACACAGGAAGGGAACAACTACAATAATACCAGCCTATGCCATTTGGCCATCGCTCATTCAGGTAGTTGTTGTGAAATTGTTAGGTTAGATTACTTGTTAGATATTACTGCATGGTCGGAACTAGAAGCACAAGCATTTCGCTACACTCGCATTAACATCTGCTATCCATGTGTATGTGACTGATTGATTTCGATTTGATTGTCACCTGCATCCCTGTCCTACCAAGGTTACCATGGTGATGTTAATGTCCTGACCTTCATGTATGGTTTGAATCACGTTCACCTCGGCTCAAATATAATTTTGTAATATGATAAACCTTAATGAATGTACCCATCTATAGTATAGGTCTACACACTGAACCAATATCATAATGTACCCATCTATAGTATAGGTCTACACACTGAACCAATATCATAATGTACCCATCTATAGTATAGGTCTACACACTGAACCAATATCATAATGTACCCATCTACAGTATAGGTCTACACACTGAACCAATATCATAATGTACCCATCTATAGTATAGGTCTACACACTGAACCAATATCATAATGTACCCATCTACAGTATAGGTCTACACACTGAACCAATATCATAATGTACCCATCTACAGTATAGGTCTACACACTGAACCAATATCATAATGTACCCATCTATAGTATAGGTCTACACACTGAACCAATATCATAATGTACCCATCTATAGTATAGGTCTACACACTGAACCAATATCATAATGTACCCATCTATAGTATAGGTCTACACACTGAACCAATACACATGTGGTACCCATGTGTGAAGGGCTTGTTGGGTCTGAAAGCATAGCATGGTTAGTTAATGTAATGGGTATGGTTAGTTAATGTAATGGGTATGGTTAGTTAATGTAATGGGTATGGTTAGTTAATGTAATGGTATGGTTAGATAATGTAATGGGTATGGTTAGTTAATGTAATGGGTATGGTTAGATAATGTAATGGGTATGGTTAGTTAATGTAATGGGTATGGTTAGATAATGTAATGGGTATAGTTAGTTAATGTAATGGGTATAGTTAGTTAATGTAATGGGTATGGTTAGTTAATGTAATGGGTATAGTTAGTTAATGTAATGGGTATGGTTAGTTAATGTAATGTAATGGGTATAGTTAGTTAATGTAATGGGTATAGTTAGTTAATGTAATGTAATGGGTATAGTTAGTTAATGTAATGGGTATAGTTAGTTAATGTAATGGGTATGGTTAGTTAATGTAATGGGTATAGTTAGTTAATGTAATGGGTATAGTTAGTTAATGTAATGGGTATAGTTAGTTAATGTAATGGGTATAGTTAGTTAATGTAATGGGTATAGTTAGTTAATGTAATGGGTATAGTTAGTTAATGTAATGGGTATAGTTAGTTAATGTAATGGGTATAGTTAGTTAATGTAATGGGTGGGTATAGTTAGTTAATGTAATGGGTGGGTATAGTTAGTTAATGTAACTGGTATAGTTAGTTAATGTAATGGGTATAGTTAGTTAATGTAATGGGTATAGTTAGTTAATGTAATGGGTATAGTTAGTTAATGTAATGGGTGGGTATAGTTAGTTAATGTAATGGGTATGGTTTAGTTAATGTAATGGGTATAGTTAGTTAATGTAATGGGTGGGTATGGTTAGTTAATGTAATGGGTATGGTTAGTTAATGTAATGGGTATAGTTAGTTAATGTAATGGGTATAGTTAGTTAATGTAATGGGTGGGTATAGTTAGTTAATGTATGGGTGGGTATAGTTAGTTAATGTAATGGGTATAGTTAGATAATGTAATGGGTATGGTTAGTTAATGTAATGGGTGGGTATAGTTAGTTAATGTAATGGGTATGGTTAGTTAATGTAATGGGTATAGTTAGTTAATGTAATGGGTATAGTTAGTTAATGTAATGGGTATAGTTAGTTAATGTAATGGGTATAGTTAGTTAATGTAATGGGTGGGTATAGTTAGTTAATGTAATGGGTTATAGTTAGTTAATGTAATGGGTGGGTATAGTTAGTTAATGTAATGGGTATAGTTAGTTAATGTAATGGGTATGGTTAGTTAATGTAATGGGTATGGTTAGTTAATGTAATGGGTATAGTTAGTTAATGTAATGGGTATAGTTAGTTAATGTAATGGGTATGGTTAGTTAATGTAATGGGTGGGTATAGTTAGTTAATGTAATGGGTATAGTTTAGTTAATGTAATGGGTATGGTTAGTTAATGTAATGGGTGGGTATAGTTAGTTAATGTAATGGGTATGGTTAGTTAATGTAATGGGTATAGTTAGTTAATGTAATGGGTATAGTTAGTTAATGTAATTGGTATAGTTAGTTAATGTAATGGGTATGGTTAGTTAATGTAATGGGTATGGTTAGTTAATGTAATGGGTATGGTTAGTTAATGTAATGGGTATGGTTAGTTAATGTAATGGGTATGCTTAGTTAATGTAATGGGTGGGTATAGTTAGTTAATGTAATGGGTATAGTTAGTTAATGTAATGGGTATGGTTAGTTAATGTAATGGGTGGGTATAGTTAGTTAATGTAATGGGTATGGTTAGTTAATGTAATGGGTATGGTAGTTAATGTAATGGGTATAGTTAGTTAATGTAATGGGTATAGTTAGTTAATGTAATGGGTATAGTTAGTTAATGTAATGGGTATGGTTAGTTAATGGTAATGGGTATGGTTAGTTAATGTAATGGGTATAGTTAGTTAATGTAATGGGTATGGTTAGTTACTGTAATGGGTATAGTTAGTTAATGTAATGGGTATAGTTAGTTAATGTAATGGGTATAGTTAGTTAATGTAATGGGTGGGTATAGTTAGATAATGTAATGGGTATAGTTAGTTAATGTAATGGGTATAGTTAGTTAATGTAATGGGTATGGTTAGTTAATGTAATGGTATAGTTAGTTAATGTAATGGGTGGGTATAGTTAGATAATTAATGGGTATAGTTAGTTAATGTTAATGGGTGGGTATAGTTAGATAATGTAATGGGTATAGTTAGTTAATGTAATGGGGTGGGTATAGTTAGATAATGTAATGGGTATAGTTAGTTAATGTAATGGGTATAGTTAGTTAATGTAATGGGTATGGTTAGTTAATGTAATGGTATAGTTAGTTAATGTAATGGGTATAGTTAGTTAATGTAATGGGTGGGTATGGTTAGATAATGTAATGGGTATAGTTAGTTAATGTAATGGGTATAGTTAGTTAATGTAATGGGTATAGTTAGCTATGTAATGGGTAATGGTTAGTTAATGTAATGGTATAGTTAGTTAATGTAATGGGTATAAGTTAGTTAATGTAATGGGTGGGTATGGTTAGTTAATGTAATGGGTGGGTATAGTTAGTTAATGTAATGGTATAGTTAGTTAATGTAATGGGTATGGTTAGTTAATGTAATGGGTGGGTATAGTTAGTTAATGTAATGGGTATAGTTAGTTAATGTAATGGGTATGGTTAGTTAATGTAATGGGTATGGTTAGTTAATGTAATGGGTGGGTATAGTTAGTTAATGTAATGGGTATGGTTAGTTTAATGTAATTGGGTATGGTTAGTTAATGTAATGGGTGGGTATAGTTTAGTTAATGTAATGGTAAGTAGTTAGTTAATGTAATGGGTATGGTTAGTTAATGTAATGGGTATGGTTAGTTAATGTAATGGGTGGGTATAGTTAGTTAATGTATGGGTATGGTTAGTTATGTAATGGTATAGTTAGTTAATGTAATGGGTATAGTTAGTTAATGTAATGGTATAGTTAGTTAATGTAATGGGTATAGTTAGTTAATGTAATGGGTATAGTTAGTTAATGTAATGGTATAGTTAGTTAATTAATGGGGTATAGTTAGTTAATGTAATGTAATGGGTATAGTTAGTTAATGTAATGGGTATAGTTAGTTAATGTAATGGGTATAGTTAGTTAATGTAATGGGTATAGTTAGTTAATGTAATGGTATAGTAGGTTAATGTTATGGGTATAGTTAGTTAATGTAATGTAATGGGTATAGTTAGTTAATGTAATGGGTATAGTTAGTTAATGTAATGGGTATAGTTAGTTAATGTAATGGGTGGGTATGGTTAGTTAATGTAATGGGTGGGTATGGTTAGTTAATGTAATGGGTATAGTTAGTTAATGTAATGGGTATGGTTAGTTATGTAATGGGTATAGTTAGTTAATGTAATGGGTATAGTTAGTTAATGTAATGGGTATAGTTAGTTAATGTAATGGGTATAGTTAGTTAATGTAATGGGTATGGTTAGTTAATGTAATGGGTATGGTTAGTTAATGTAATGGGTGGGTATAGTTAGTTAATGTAATGGGTATAGTTAGTTAATGTAATGGGTATAGTTAGTTAATGTAATGGGTATGGTTAGTTAATGTAATGGGTATGGTTAGTTAATGTAATGGGTGGGTATAGTTAAGTTAATGTAATGGGTATGGTTAGTTAATGTAATGGGTATGGTTAGTTAATATAATGGGTATAGTTAGTTAATGTCAGGGTATAGTTAGTTAATGTAATGGGTATAGTTAGTTAATGTAATGGGTATAGTTAGTTAATGTATGGGTATGGTTAGTTAATGTAATGGTATAGTTAGTTAATGTAATGGGTATAGTTAGTTTAATGTAATTGGGTATAGGTTAGTTAATGTAAGGGTATAGTTAGTTAATGTAATGGGTATAGTTAGTTAATGTAATGGGTATGGTTAGTTAATGTAATGGTATAGTTAGTTAATGTAATGGGTGGGTATAGTTAGTTAATGTAATGGGTATAGTTAGTTAATGTAATGGGTGGGTATAGTTAGATAATGTAATGGGTATAGTTAGTTAATGTAATGGGTGGGTATAGTTAGTTAATGTAATGGTATAGTTAGTTAATGTAATGGGTGGGTATAGTTAGATATGTAATGGGTATGGTTAGATAATGTAATGGGTATAGTTAGTTAATGTAATGGGTATAGTTAGATAATGTAATGGGTATGGTTAGTTAATGTAATATGTGTGGTTTCATTAATGTAATGAGTTTGAAAGCGTAGCATGGTTAGATAATGTATTGCTCTCTATTTCTCCCTCTGTTCCAGTACGTTACCTGTTGAAGAACAACGTCAGTCCAGACCTGTGTAACGAGGACGGTCTCCACTGCTCTGCACCAGGTGAGTGTCCGTCTGGAGAGTCACTGGACCACTGCAGAGTCTAAAAATAAGGTCGTAATTCAGTCATTGTTGATGGTGTCTTTTTCCACGTTGTGCTCTCAGTAAAGGTCAGTACATACACAGGCGTCGTACACAGGCGTCGTACACAGGCGTCGTACACAGGCGTCGTACACAGGCGTCGTACACAGGCGTCGTACACAGGCGTCGTACGTAAATCACATTTTATTGGTCACATACACGTGTTTAGCAGATGTTATTTGCGGGTGGACCACCAAGCCGTAAGACTCCTGGTAATCAGGTAATCAAATGGCTACCCAGACTTTTTGCATTGTTCCCCCCCCCAACCCCTCTTTTACGCTGCTGCTGCTCTCTGTCCATCATATATGCACAGTCACTTTAACCATATCTACATGTACATACTACCTCAATCAGTCTGACTAACAGGTGTCTGTATGTAGCCTCTCTACTGTATGTAGCCTCTCTACTATATATAGCCTCTCTACTGTATATAGCCTCTCTACTGTATATAGCCTCTCTACTGTATGTAGCCTCTCTACTGTATATAGCCTCTCTACTGTATATAGCCTCTCTACTGTATATAGCCTCTCTACTGTATATAGCCTCTCTACTGTATATAGTCTCTCTACTGTATGTAGCCTCTCTACTGTATGTAGCCTCTCTACTGTATGTAGCCTCTCTACTGTATATAGTCTCTCTACTGTATATAGTCTCTCTACTGTATATAGCCTCTCTACTGTATGTAGCCTCTCTACTGTGTATAGCCCCTCTACTGTATATAGTCTCTCTACTGTATATAGTCTCTCTACTGTATGTAGCCTCTCTACTGTATATAGCCCCTCTACTGTATATAGCCTCTCTACTGTATATAGTCTCTCTACTGCATATAGTCTCTCTACTGTATATAGCCTCTCTACTGTATATAGCCTCTCTACTGTATATAGTCTCTCTACTGTATATAGTCTCTCTACTGTATGTAGCCTCTCTACTGTATATAGCCCCTCTACTGTATATAGCCTCTCTACTGTATATAGTCTCTCTACTGTATATAGCCTCTCTACTGTATATAGTCTCTCTACTGTATATAGCCTCTCTACTGTATATAGCCTCTCTACTGTATATAGTCTCTCTACTGTATATAGCCTCTCTACTGTATATAGCCTCTCTACTGTATATAGCCTCTCTACTGTATATAGCCTCTCTACTGTATGTAGCCTCTCTACTGTATATAGCCTCTCTACTGTATGTAGCCTCTCTACTGTATATAGCCTCTCTACTGTATATAGCCTCTCTACTGTATATAGTCTCTCTACTGTATATAACCTCTCTACTGTATATAGTCTCTCTACTGTATGTAGCCTCTCTACTGTATATAGTCTCTCTACTGTATATAACCTCTCTACTGTATATAGTCTCTCTACTGTATGTAGCCTCTCTACTGTATATAGCCTCTCTACTGTATATAGTCTCTCTACTGTATATAACCTCTCTACTGTATATAGTCTCTCTACTGTATGTAGCCTCTCTACTGTATATAGCCTCTCTACTCTATATAGCCTCTCTACTGTATATAGTCTCTCTACTGTATATAGTCTCTCTACTGCATATAGTCTCTCTACTGTATATAGCCTCTCTACTGTATATAGTCTCTCTACTGTATATAACCTCTCTACTGTATATAGTCTCTCTACTGTATGTAGCCTCTCTACTGTATGTAGCCTCTCTACTGTATATAGCCTCTCTACTGTATATAGCCTCTCTACTGTATATAGCCTCTCTACTGTATATAGTCTCTCTACTGTATGTAGCCTCTCTACTGTATGTAGCCTCTCTACTGTATATAGCCCCTCTACTGTATATAACCTCTCTACTGTATATAGCCTCTCTACTGTATATAGCCTCTCTACTGTATATAGTCTCTCTACTGTATGTAGCCTCTCTACTGTATATAGCCCCTCTACTGTATATAACCTCTCTACTGTATATAGCCCCTCTACTGTATGTAGCCTCTCTACTGTATATAGTCTCTCTACTGTATATAGCCTCTCTACTGTATATAGTCTCTCTACTGTATGTAGCCTCTCTACTGTATATAGCCCCTCTACTGTATATAACCTCTCTACTGTATATAGCCCCTCTACTGTATGTAGCCTCTCTACTGTATATAGTCTCTCTACTGTATATAACCTCTCTACTGTATGTAGCCTCTCTACTGTATATAGCCCCTCTACTGTATATAGCCTCTCTACTGTATATAGCCCCTCTACTGTATGTAGCCTCTCTACTGTATATAGCCCCTCTACTGTATATAGCCTCTCTACTGTATATAGCCTCTCTACTGTATATAGCCTCGCTACTGTATATAGCCTCTCTACTGTATATAGCCTCTCTACTGTATGTAGCCTCTCTACTGTATATAGCCTCTCTACTGTATATAGCCTCTCTACTGTATATAGTCTCTCTACTGTATATAACCTCTCTACTGTATATAGTCTCTCTACTGTATGTAGCCTCTCTACTGTATATAGTCTCTCTACTGTATATAACCTCTCTACTGTATATAGTCTCTCTACTGTATGTAGCCTCTCTACTGTATATAGCCTCTCTACTGTATATAGTCTCTCTACTGTATATAACCTCTCTACTGTATATAGTCTCTCTACTGTATGTAGCCTCTCTACTGTATATAGCCTCTCTACTCTATATAGCCTCTCTACTGTATATAGTCTCTCTACTGTATATAGTCTCTCTACTGCATATAGTCTCTCTACTGTATATAGCCTCTCTACTGTATATAGTCTCTCTACTGTATATAACCTCTCTACTGTATATAGTCTCTCTACTGTATGTAGCCTCTCTACTGTATGTAGCCTCTCTACTGTATATAGCCTCTCTACTGTATATAGCCTCTCTACTGTATATAACCTCTCTACTGTATATAGCCTCTCTACTGTATATAGCCTCTCTACTGTATATAGTCTCTCTACTGTATGTAGCCTCTCTACTGTATATAGCCCCTCTACTGTATATAACCTCTCTACTGTATATAGCCCCTCTACTGTATGTAGCCTCTCTACTGTATATAGTCTCTCTACTGTATATAGCCTCTCTACTGTATATAGTCTCTCTACTGTATGTAGCCTCTCTACTGTATATAGCCCCTCTACTGTATATAACCTCTCTACTGTATATAGCCCCTCTACTGTATGTAGCCTCTCTACTGTATATAGTCTCTCTACTGTATATAACCTCTCTACTGTATGTAGCCTCTCTACTGTATATAGCCCCTCTACTGTATATAGCCTCTCTACTGTATATAGCCCCTCTACTGTATGTAGCCTCTCTACTGTATATAGCCCCTCTACTGTATATAGCCTCTCTACTGTATATAGCCTCTCTACTGTATATAGCCTCGCTACTGTATATAGCCTCTCTACTGTATATAGCCTCTCTACTGTATATAGCCTCTCTACTGTATATAGCCTCTCTACTGTATGTAGCCTCTCTACTGTATATAGCCTCTCTACTGTATATAGCCTCTCTACTGTATATAGCCTCTCTACTGTATATAGCCCCTCTACTGTATATAGTCTCTCTACTGTATATAGCCTCTCTACTGTATATAGCCTCTCTACTGTATATAGCCTCTACTGTATATAGCCTCTACTGTATATAGCCTCTCTACTGTATATAGCCTCTCTACTGTATATAGCCTCTACTGCATATAGCCTCTCTACTGTATATAGCCTCCCTACTGTATATAGCCTATACAGGCAGAGACATATAGCCTCTCTACTGTATATAGCCTATACAGGCAGAGACATATAGCCTCCCTACTTTTATTTTTCACTGTCTTTTGACTCTTGTTTTTATTTGTTTACTAATCTATTGTTCACCTAACACACTTTTTTTAACTTACAAATTGCACTGTTGGTTAGAGCCTGTAAATAAGCATTTCACTGTAAGGTCTACACCTGTTGTATTCGGCACGTGACAAATACACTTGTGACACGTGACAAATAAACTGATTTGACTTCGAAATGCTTGTGTCATACACAGGCATCATACACAGGCATCATACACAGGCATCTGGGTAGAAGTCAGTCAGACCGTAGGTCCAAGCTCACACTGTTCACCCCCTGTCTCTCCCTGTCTCTCCTGTCTCTCCCTGTCTCCCCCTGTCTCTCCCTGTCTCCCCCTGTCTCTCCAAGCTCACACTGTTCACCCCCTGTCTCCCCCTGTCTCTCCCTGTCTCTCCTTGTCTCTCCAAGCTCACACTGTTCACCCCCTGTCTCCCCCTGTCTCTCCCTGTCTCTCCCTGTCTCTCCCTGTCTCTCCCTGTCTCTCCCTGTCTCTCCAAGCTCACACTGTTCACCCCCTGTCTCTCCCTGTCTCTCCCTGTCTCTCCAAGCTCACACTGTTCACCCCCTGTCTCTCCCTGTCTCCCCCTGTCTCTCCCTGTCTCTCCCTGTCTCTCCCTGTCTCTCCAAGCTCACACTGTTCACCCCCTGTCTCTCCCTGTCTCTCCCTGTCTCTCCCTGTCTCCCCCTGTCTCTCCCTGTCTCCCCTGTCTCTCCCTGTCTCTCCCTGTCTCCCCTGTCTCCCCCTGTCTCTCCCTGTCTCTCCCTGTCTCTCCCTGTCTCCCCCTGTCTCTCCCTGTCTCCCCCTGTCTCTCCCTGTCTCTCCCTGTCTCCCCTGTCACTCCAAGCTCACACTGTTCACCCCTCTGTCTCTCCCTGTCTCTCCCTGTCTCCCCCTGTCTCTCCCTGTCTCTCCCTGTCTCCCCCTGTCTCCCCTGTCTCTCCTGTCTCTCCCTGTCTCCCCCTGTCTCTCCCTGTCTCCCCCTGTCTCTCCCTGTCTCTCCCTGTCACTCCAAGCTCACACTGTTCACCCCTCTGTCTCTCCCTGTCTCTCCCTGTCTCCCCCTGTCTCTCCCTGTCTCTCCCTGTCTCCCCCTGTCTCTCCCTGTCTCTCCCTGTCTCCCCCTGTCTCCCCCTGTCTCCCCTGTCTCTCCCTGTCTCCCCCTGTCTCTCCCTGTCTCTCCCTGTCACTCCAAGCTCACACTGTTCACCCCTCTGTCTCTCCCTGTCTCTCCCTGTCTCTCCCTGTCTCCCCCTGTCTCTCCCTGTCTCTCTCTCTCTCTCTCTCTCTCTGTCTCTCTCTCTCTCTCTCTCTCTCCCCCTACTCCTCTCTCTCTCTTTCTCTCTCTCTGTCTCTCTCTCTCTCCTCTCTCTTCTCTCCACCCACTCCTCTTCTCTCTTCCTCTCTCTGTCTTCTCTCCCCTACTCCTCTTCTCTCTCTCTCTCCTCCCTCTCTCTCTTCTCTCCCCCTCCTCCTCATCTCTCTCTCTTCTCTCCTCTATCTCTCTCCTCCCTCTCTCTCTTATCTCCCCCTACTCCCCTCTCTCCTCTCTTCTTCAAATCAAATGTTATTGGTCACATACACATGTTCAGAAGATGTTATTGCAAGTGTAGTGATATGCTTCTAGATCCGACAGTGCAGCAGTATCTAACAGGTAATATCTAACACATTCCACAACAAAACCTAATACACACAATCTAGTAAAGGAATGTGATGAGAATATATAAGTATAAAATATATGGATGAGCAGTGACAGAGTGGCTAAGGTGCAATAGATAGTAAAGAATAGATAGTGAAGGATACAGTATACATTATATACATATGAGATGAGTAATGTGAGATATGTAAACATTATTAAAGTGGCATTATTAAAGTTACTAGTGATCCATTTATTAAAATGGTCAGTGATATCAAGTCTGTAGGTAGGCAGCCGCCTCTCTGTGCTAGTGATGGCTGCTTAACAGTCTGATGGCCTTGAGATTGAAAACCATCTTCTACCTCTCTGTCCCAGCTCTGATGCACCTGTACTGACTTCACCTTCTGGATGGTAGTGAGGTGAACAGGAATTGGCTCTGGTGGTTATTGTCCTTGATGATCTTTTTGGCCTTCCTGTGACATCGGCACCACTCTCTGGAGAGCCCTGCGGTTGAAGGCGGTGCAGTTTCTGTACCAGGCGGTGATACAGCTTGAAAGGATGCTCAAAATTGTGCATCTGTAGAAGTTTGTGAGGGTTTTTGGTGACAAGCCAACATTTTTCTGCCTCCTGAGGTTGAAGAGGCGCCTTCTTCACCACACTGTCTGTGTGTGTGGACCATTTCAGTTTGTCCGTGATGTGTACGCCGAGGAACTTAAAACTTTCTACCCTCTCCACTACTGTCCTGTCGATGTGGATGGGGGGGTGCTCCCTCTGCTGTTTCCTGAAATCTCCTTTGTTTTGTTGACGTTGAGTGTGAGGTTATTTTCTTGACACCACACTCCGAGGGCCCTCACCTCCTCCCTGTAGGCCGTCTCGTCGTTGTTGGTAATCAAGCCTACCACTGTAGTGTCGTCTGCAAACTTGATGATTGAGTTGGAGGCGTGCATGGCCACTCAGTCGTGGGTGAACAGGGAGTTCAGGAGAGGGCTGAGAACGCACCCTTGTGGGGCCCCAGTGTTGAGGATCAGCGGGGTGAAGATGTTGTTACCTACCCTCACCACCTGGGGGCGGCCCGTCAGGAAGTCCAGGACCAAGTTGCACAGGGCGGGGTCAAGACCCAGGGTCTCGAGCTTGATGACGAGTTTGGAGGGTACTATGGTGTTAATTAAATGCGGAGCTGTAGTCGATGAACAGCATTCTCACACAGGTATTCCTCTTATCCAGTTGGGTTAGGGCAGTGTGCAGTGTGATTGCATCGTCTGTGGACCTATTGGGGCGGTAAGCAAATTGGAGTGGGTCTATGGTGTCAGGTAGTGTGGAGGTGATATGGTCCTTGACTAGTCTCTCAAAGCACTTCATTATAACGGAAGTGAGTGCTACGGGGCGGTAGTCGTTTAGCTCAGTTACCTTAGCTTTCTTGGGAACAGGAACAATGGTGGCCCTCTTGAATCATGTGGGGACAGCAGATTGGGATAAAGATTGATTGAATATGTCCGTAAACACACCAGCCAGCTGGTCTGCGCATAGTCTGAGGATGTGGCTGGGGATGCCGTCTGGGCCTGGCTGGGCCTGCCGTCTGGGCCTGCAGCCTTGAGAGGGATGAAACGTTTAAATGTTTTGCTCACGTCGGCTGCAGTGAAGGCCATGTCAGTGGCACTGTATTGTCCTCAAAGCGAGCAAAGAAGTTGTTTAGTCTCAAACTTAATTTCCTGGGAGATGTTGAATGTGAAGTGAAGAGGGAGCGACTAGACTTTTTCGGGGGTTTATATGTTCCGCTGGTCTGTCAGCAGCATAGAAATGAAGTGAATCATTCCATTACTATGGTCAGCAACTCACCTCAAAGTGTGTGTTCTTAATGTCTCTGTACCATGGGGTGTCATGTGTAGACTGAGGGGACTGGGCCTCACCACAGGAGCACATTATTCTGTACCATGGGGTGTCATGTGTAGACTGAGGGGACTGGGCCTCACCACAGGAGCACATTATTCTGTACCATGGGGTGTCATGTGTAGACTGAGGGGACTGGGCCTCACCACGGGAGCACATTATTCTGTACCATGGGGTGTCATGTGTAGACTGAGGAGACTGGGCCTCGCCACGGGAGCACATTATTCTGTACCATGGGGTGTCATGTGTAGACTGAGAGGACTGGGCCTCACCACAGGATCACATTATTCTGTACCATGGGGTGTCATGTGTAGACTGAGGGGACTGGGCCTCACCACAGGAGCACATTATTCTGTACCATGGGGTGTCATGTGTAGACTGAGGGGACTGGGCCTCACCACAGGAGCACATTATTCTGTACCATGGGGTGTCATGTGTAGACTGAGGGGACTGGGCCTCACCACAGGAGCACATTATTCTGTACCATGGGGTGTCATGTGTAGACTGAGGGGACTGGGCCTCACCACAGGAGCACATTATTCTGTACCATGGGGTGTCATGTGTAGACTGAGGGGACTGGGCCTCACCACAGGAGCACATTATTCTGTACCATGGGGTGTCATGTGTAGACTGAGGGGACTGGGCCTCACCACAGGAGCACATTATTCTGTACCATGGGGTGTCATGTGTAGAGAAAGAGATTATTATATATATATACATTAAATCCCAGAAAATAACATGAAAGTATCATACAATAACTTACATCCAATTGTGGTTCTCTGGACATGCGTGAGGAACACACACTAGCTTTGTGTTATTCTCAACCTGCTGCAGAGACTGTGAAAGTCCTTGTGTTAGAGGGAACTTGTGGGGGCGTTATTGTTTTATAATTTAGCCTTCCTCTTTTGATGAATGTTGACGTGTTTCCTATCTAGTCAGGATCTGAACTACTAGAGTCAATGAAACAGTCAGTCATGTGACACCAAGCTACTGCACCTCTATATAAGCTGTGGTGTGTGTGTGTGTGTGTGCATGCGTGCGTGCGCGAGTGTGTGTGTGTGTGTGTGTGTGCGTGTGTGCGCGAGTGTTTGTGTGTGTGTGTGTGTGTGTGTGTGTGTGTGTGTGTGTGTGTGTGTGTGTGTGTGTGTGTGTGTGTGTGTGTGTGTGTGTGTGTGTGTGAACTGTCTGACAGCGACAAAGGCCCACGGTGTTGGTAGGGCTAGGTGAGGTAAATTATAGCTACAGTGGAAAAACGTTTCTTTTTAAACAAAGTACCGGGAAGTAACTATTGTTACCACACTATCTCTTATCAATACCAGGGAAATACTAGTGGAAACAGTCATGTAAAATACATGAGTAGGCCTACCAAATATTTTAATAATACACCCCTAGTAACTGGTTGAAAATGTAGTTAAACCTGGTTTACAATATCAATGTTGCATTTGTATTCTCATGATTGGATAAACTCTCAATCTGCTGTTTGTGAGCACAAACCCAACCATGTCCATGGCAAAATAATTGCCCGTTGTCTGGATAACACGCTTGGCTAGCCCACCGTTACTATTACCATAAGAACCATCTTTAATACCCACATATTTGAGCCCACATGCTAGCTTTTAGGCTAATCTCCCTAACCTTCCCCTGTAATTCTCCTGTAGCCCACTGTAGCCCTCTCCCACCACTAAGACAATGAATGAACCTGGGAAGGAAATAATGTGTCTTTCATAACTCCCCATGCAAAGTTTTTAGACATGAAGGCCTGCCCCACAAAGGGACTGATTATGATTAACAACCCTGGCTGTGTTACCGGGCCCTGGCTGGGAAGGCTGGTGGAGAGAGGAATGCTGGTGGAGAGAGGAGAGGCAGGAGGCTGGTGGAGAGAGGAAGGCTGGTGGAGGGGGGAGAGAGGAAGGCTGGTGGGGGGTGGAGAGGCAGGAGGCTGGTGGAGAGAGGAAGGCTGGAGGAGAGAGGAGAGGCAGGAGGCTGGTGGAGAGAGGAAGGCTGGTGGAGAGAGGAGAGGCATGGGGCTGGGAGAGAGAGGCTGGCTGGAGGAGAGAGGAGAGGCAGGGGCTGGGAGAGGGAGCAAGGCTGGGGGAGAGAGGAGAGATCAAGGCTGGGGGAGAGAGGAGAGAGATCAAGGCTGGGGGAGAGAGGAGAGATCAAGGCTGGGGGAGAGAGGAGAGATCAAGGCTGGGGGAGAGAGGAGAGATCAAGGCTGGGGGAGAGAGGAGAGAGAGCAAGGCTGGGAGCGAGAGGAGAGAGAGCAAGGCTGGGGGAGAGAGGAGAGAGAGCAAGGCTGGGGGAGAGAGGAGAGAGAGCAAGGCTGGGAGAGAGAGGAGAGAGAGCAAGGCTGGGAGAGAGGAGAGAGAGCAAGGCTGGGGGAGAGAGGAGAGAGAGCAAGGCTGGGGGAGAGAGGAGAGAGAGCAAGGCTGGGGGAGAGAGGAGAGAGAGCAAGGCTGGGAGCGGTCCTTGTGGGGACCTAAAATGTTTTTCCATTCAAAATCCCACTTTCCTTAAACCCCCTAACCCTACATTTTTACCCATACCATAACCCTAACCTTAACCATAACCCTAACCTTAACCTAACCCTAACCTTAACCTTAACCTGTAACCCTAACCTTAACCTTAACCCTAACCTTAACCTAGTGTGGTATCACTTCAGATAAGACTGAATACTGTTTCCACTAGTATTTCCCTGGTATTGATAAGAGATAGTGTGGTAACAATAGTTACTTCCTGGTACTTTCAGTAAAAAAAAAAAAAAAACGTTTTTCCACTGTAGCTATACTTTACGTTACCTCACCTAGCCCTACCGACACCGTGGGCCTTTGTCGCTTCATCTCTTCTGCTGTCAGACAGTTCTCTATTTCACACACACGAATACACAGACACACAGGAAGTACAGAAACAAGCACCGCCAGCTCTACTTCAATGTGTCATAACTGTTGTTCTGCTTCTCAAGACCGATAAGGAAGTTATTAAGTTAGTCTCTCATAGACAGTCAGACAGAAGGGGAATATCCCCTGAGGACACACAGACGTCTACTTCTAGCTCCTCTACCGTAGAGTTATGGGTTATATACCTTACGTCTTTTGTCATTTGAAGGTTTGCTATATAGAATGTCTGATCTCTATGCTCTTTGTCTATCTTCTGTCTCTGTAGCTGTCCCTGTACAGCCTGTCACAATGCCACTTCTCCATAACATTAGCTAGCTCCAATTATTTCTGATGGAGAAAACTTCTTTTTACAACGCGTGTTGGCTTTGATGGAAAACCTCCGTTCGCACCCTATAATCACACTGTCGGTCGAGCTGGAGAAGTGTGTTCCTTTTCTCTTATTATGTTTCAGTTTTAGTACATCCTGCTCTTAAGAACAAACACAACCCACACAGTAGTGGAGAACTCCAGAAGTTACATCGCTGTCTCATGTATTCTTTACGAATCTCTGTGGACTACACTGTTTTATAAAAACATTTCTAACTTAGATTTGAGATTCAGAGATTCTAAAGGGCCTAGTTACATCAAGGCACACAGCTCACGTATGTGTACCTTTTTTCTTAAAACAATCTGTTGTAAACCTCCCTATGTGTTGTAAACCTCCCTATGTGTTGTAAACCTCCCTATGTGTTGTAAACCTCCCTATGTGTTGTAAACCTCCCTATGTGTTGTAAACCTCCCTATGTGTGGTAAACCTCCCTATGTGTTGTAAACCTCCCTATGTGTGTACTGAATTTCTCTGAGACCAAATGAGGAAAATACTCCTGGCCCTTTTTCAATAGAGCATTCATTTTCATAAATTGGTTTTTGAATAGT